>NW_025342587.1:0-16519 GCF_016433145.1 Gracilinanus agilis | reverse complement strand
CACTGCTCTTTCTACACTTTGCTTCCAGGAAGGAATTTGAAGTTCTGACAAATCCTACCCAGTACACAGGTCAGTCCAAATGTGCAGAACAGTAAACAGTCACCAACCAACTATAATAACAGCTCCTATTTACAGAGAGCTTTAAGGTTTATAAAGTGCTTCCCTTACAAGAACAGTATAAAGTAGTCCATACCAGGATTATTCTTTGCTTTTGTTGTTCAGTCATTTCAGTCATGTCTGATTGTTTATAACCGCATTTGGGGTTTTCTTGGCAAAAATACTAGAGTGGTTTGTCATTTCCTTCTCTACATAATTTTACAGATTAGGAAACTGAGGGCGGGAGGGCTAAATAACTCACCATATGCCACAGAGTTAATAAAGGTCTAAGGTCACATTGGTACTCAGTTCTTTCTGACTCCAGGTCTGGTGTGCTATCCACTGTACCACCTACGTGCCCATAGTTTTATTATACCGGTTATCAAGTGATAATATATGTATAACCCAGTGGAATTGTTTGTCAGCTCTGGGAAGGGGGAGTGAAGAGGAGAGGGAGACAAGAAGAATCATGTAACCATGGAAAAATATTTAAAAACAAATAATAACTTTTTAAAATATTATTTTACAATTATTTAATATTTATATTTAATTTTACCATTATTTAATATAGCACTATGGTGATATAGTTTTATATATAGTAATATAGTATTGTATTAACCCATTAAATTGTTTTAAAATATTTTTCCATATTTCCATATTTCATTTTCTTTCCTTTTCCTCTTTCCTCCCCTCTCCTGGATCCAATAAGCACATCCACTGATTAACCCATTATTTGCCATTTAACAAAAAGAGGAAACTGAGGATGACAGAATTGGCATAATTTGCCCAAGGTCACAGAGCTCACAGATGTCTGAAGCAGGACGGGAGCCCGGATTTCTCCTAACAGAACTCTGTACTCTTTCCATTACACTACACTCAATAACGCTAATACACAGAAATAAGTGACTTAAAGAAGAGAAGTGATTCTTAAGCCTTTCCAGGCTCCAAACTGAATGGGCCAGCCAAAGCAGTCCACCAAGGTCGAAATTATTCTCTCAGCTAATAGCAGCGGTTACCAGAGCAACCACAGCCCAGAGAGGGGAGAGGAGAAATGAAAAGACAAGGTTTCTGGCCTCCACCCTAGTAAACAGACTTCAGGCACTTCAACTTGGTTTGCCTTATCAACATGGAAGCCAAGGGGAGGGGATTCTGCTGGATAGAGTCACAGAACTCATGTCACAAAGGATGTCTCACTGAGGCTTGGAGGTGACCTTGAGTTCTCAAGTGCTGTGCCAGCAAAGCACAAATCCCAGCAGGTTCCACAGAGCTGGAAAGGTTTCAGCTTTGGTCCTAGGAAGAAACTGCCCATGCCCTCCAAGATCCAACCTAGCTAAGAATTGACAGACGCAGCACTAACCAGCAGGCCATAGGTAAAGCATCCTCTAAAGTTGGAAAAAGGCGGCACAACATTTAGAGCTAAAAGGAACATTAAACATCTTCCGGTTCAACCCCTTCATTTTACAGATGAGGAAACTGAGGTCTAGAGACATGAAATGACCACACAGATACTAAATTATGACAGAGCAAGGATGGAAATCCAAAATCTCTCATTCCCAATCCATTACTGTTTCTGATGTACAGTAGGAACTCATTTTGCTCCACCAGTATGCTTCAAGAGCTTTCACATAAATTGAAAGTTGCATATAATAGCAATTCTCCATTATTTAACAAGTATTTCTTATACAAAAGTAACTAGGCACTTATGACTTAGAGTCACCTGTGTCACTACTCTTTAGAGCCATTTTTAATAACTAAATAGCATTCATGAAACAGAGAAGTACTGCTCCGACATGGACATGACTAGTTATAAAACTAATATGGGTGCTAATGTTTGGCAAAAAACAATGTAATGACTCACAGATTTCTGAGAGTAAAAATGAGTGTGATTGGGTAAACTATTGTGAGAGTTTACACCTCCTGGGAAAATAGTAGTGAATTTACTCTATAATTAAATTTTTAAATTTTACATATTTTTCTGCCTTCTTTCTTTCAATCACCAGTTCTGATACCTGGCATGTGTTGAGTTTGAGTAAAATGAAGTCCTACTTTATCTCCTTCACTCCAGAGACTGTGCTGAGTGAAAATGAGTCCAACTCCCTAGTGCAGCAGTTCTTGGTAGGAATTCACAAATCTCCACCAAGATAGATTTCAGGGGACGAGGGGTCTTTGATCATAGAAGGGAAAAAAAATATGCTTATTTTCATAAACTTCTAACTGAAATTTAGCATTGACTTCAATTATTTAAAAACATTATTCTGAAAAAGGAGAAAGGACCCGTTTTTACAAAAAATATTTATAGCTATGCTTTTTGTGGTGTCAAAGAATTGGAAACTAAAAGGATGCGCCTCAATTGGAGAATGGCTGAAGAAATTGTGGTATACGATGGTGATGGAATATTATTATGCTATAAGGAATGAAGAATGGATGGATTTCTTTAGAACTGGAAAGACCTTCATGAACTGATGCACATTAAAAGAAATATTGTAGAACAATCAAATATGGGTATACTAACAGTAAAACAATGATCCAGAAAAAAATTCTGAGGGACTTAGGACAAAAACTGTTATCCACCTCCAGAGAAAGAACTTTTGGAGTTGAAATACACATCAAGTCATGTGATTTTTCACTTAAATTTATTTGGGTATATGTTTTAGGGTTTTGGTTTTATAAGATTATTCACTTAAAAAATTAATAATATGGAAGCATATTTTGTGTGATAATACATGTACAACCTAGTCTGAATTGCTTGCCAGCTCCAGGAGGGGGAAGGGAAGAAGGGGAGGAGACAATTTGGATTATATAATTTTAGAAAACTCATGTGGAAATTTGTTATTAAATTTTTAAAAAATCAATGAACTCTAATTAAGGACACTGAAAAAAAATAATAAAAATAAAAAGATTAATGGGGGAAGTGGAGGCAGCTAAGTGGCTGGGTTGATTGAAAGCCAGGCTTAGATATAGGAGGTCCTGGGTCCAAATTGGCCTCAAGCATTTTTTTAAACCCTTACCTTCCATCTTAGAATCAATACTATATATTAGTTCCAAGGCAGAAGAGCAATAAGGGCCAATGGGTGTCAGTGACTTGCCCAGAGCTAGGAAGTGTCTGAGGCCAAATTTGAATCCAGGATCTTCTGTCTCTGGGTATGACTCTCAATTCACTGAGCCACCCAGTGGTCCATCTCCAACCTCAAACATTTCTTAGCAATGTGCCTCTAGACAAGTCACTTAACCCCCATTGCCTAGCCCTTACCACTCTTCTGCCTTTTAAGATGTATGAATAAATGAGGGTTTTTTTAAAAAAATTAAACATTTTTAAATCCCATTATTCTGAGAAAAGGGTTGATAGGCCTCATCAAATTACCAAAGAAGTCCATGACCTCAAAAAGATTAATAATCCTTGCCCTAGGGGCCCTGGCCAATAGAGTTTGTGCCCTTGATCCCATTCCTCTCCTTCCTCCACCCCTAGAAATTCCTCATTTGTTTATCTATTCATTCAATTATATATGTGAGTATGTGGGTGTATGCGTGTGTATTGAATAGCTACTTGTCTGCTGAACTCTCAGAGTATATATTCTCTAATTCATTTTATTCATTCACTCTTTTAGTTATTCATTCATTTATCTACTTATTTAGGCATTTTCTCCCCATTTATTTGTTTATTTAGACATTTTTCTCTGGAATGCATCATTTCAAATGTTAATATTATTTTTGTTAATACATTTTCATTTTATATCGCCTTCATTCCAACATATCTCTCCTTCTTCCTTTTCCCAGTGAGGTATCTCTTAGAATAAAGAATTTTTAAAAAAAATAGGGGGAATAGCACAGATGCATTTCAACTGTGTCTGAGAATGTGTATGTATATATATATATATATACACACATATGAGCATGGAATGTGGAATATATATATATATATATATATATATATATATATATATATATATAAAATTCTGTATCTTTGCAAAGAAGTAAGATAGGCAAAATTTTTCAATTCTCTGGAGCCAAGGTTGGTTATCATAATTATGCCATAAATAACTATTTTTCAGTATTCGCATTTTCACTTTTTTGCTTCACTTTTTCACTTTTCTTCACTGTCACTTTTTCTGCTTTTTTCCTTTCCTCAAAAAGAAGCAGTCATGGTCACATCTGAGCTCCCCTGCAGTGAGACAATGGAAGGTTTCTAATGTCAGAGAAAACCAAAATGGTAACATTTGCTTGGGATGTTACCCTATTGGACAAATATAGTTGTGGCCCCTTTTTGGTCTAGGGTGTGGCTATATCTTCATTTTGTATCTGTTGTCATCCAGAAAAAGCACATACCTACCAAAGTAGTTATAATAGAATAGGTCTTTAATCAGAACAAGGGAGAAGATGAACACTGTCTTCAGAAAGACCCCAATTAAGGGAATTTCCACTAAACTGTAGAACTCAGGATCTTATATATACTTTAGGGAATATATGAAAGGAAGGACAACTGATTGGTTACGTAGAGGCTAGGGAAAGAGGATGTAGCCCGAGGTTAAAATACGTGGGAGCAACCTAGATACGATAAGAGAAACTAAGACAGAAAGTGCTCTTAAGGTTATATTTGGAGGCAGGCAAGATGGCGGAAGGGGAGGATGGAGGTTGGTGGAGAAGCTGGCTGCAACAGAGCTACCAGATTGTCAAAGAGAAGTCCACAGAAGCCCTGGAATTCATGAAACGGGACCTAACAGAATTTAGCCAGGTGGTACATCATGACACAGCATGTACCATTGCAGCCACTGCCAGTGTGGTCAAAGAAAAGCTGACTACTGAAGGCTCATCAGGAGCAACAGAGAAGATGAAGAAGGGACTCTCTGACTTCCTTGGGCTGATCTCAGATACATTTGCTCCTTCCCCTGACAAAACCATTGATTGTGATGTCATCACCTTGATGGGCACACCATCAGGAACAACTGAACTTTATGATAGTGCCAAGGCTCGCCTGTACAGCCTACAGTCAGACCCTGCAACATACTGCAATGAGCCCGATGGGTCTCCAGAGCTGTTTGATGCTTGGCTAGCCCAGTTCCACTTGGAGGAAAAGAAAGAAGAGATCTCCAGTCTGCTCATCAGCAGCCCCTCCATCAGGGCCCTCTACACCAAGATGGTCCCAGCAGCTGTTTCCCACTCAGAATTCTGGCACTGCTACTTCTACAGGCTCCACCACTTAGAGCAAGAAGAGGCCCGGAGAGATGCTCTGAAACAGAGGGCAGAACAGAGTGTCTCAGAGGAACCAGGCTGGGAGGAAGATGAAGAGGGACCCTTGGTAACATCTCAGCTGAATATGCAGTCCCAAGAAGAGGAAAAAGATGCTGCTATCTTGGGCCCTGCCCCAAGTGCTAAGGGTTGGGCCAACAGTCCTCAGAGTCCTTCTGAAGAGAGTTTGGGAGTTATGGCTACACACTCCTCCAAGGTCACCCCTTCAGAAAGCAGTGAGAGTGTCTCACTTGTGACCCAGGTCGTCAATCCTGCTTTTACTGAAGTCACAGCACTAATGCAGCCAGCCCCTACTAAGGACCTCTCCCAAAAGCTTTTGAAAGTGACTTTGGAAGACCCTGTTCCCACAGCTGATACAGGAGAGACGGGCCCACCACCTGTGGAACGGCCCAAGCCTTCAACCCCCACTGGTCATCCAAGCAGCTCTGAACCCAAACCAGTGATCAGAGTAGAGACTGTGAGAGAGGAGGGACCAACAGACTTACTGGTGTTTGGATTGAACTCAGACAGTGGGAAGTCTACACCTTCCAACAATGGGAAGAAAGGTGGGTCTTAGAAGCCAGAGCCTAGGAGGGAGTTGGAGGGGAAGAGGAAGTGGAGGTGTCCCTGAACCCTACTGACCCTATCCTCCTTTACTCTGGTCAGTTCTTAGGGACAGATCCCAGGTGCTTCCTTTACTGACTTTGAGCCACTTCTCACTGAGCTGGGAGCACTGATTTGGGAGCACTATGATGGTGGAGTGATTAAGTGAGGTGACACCATTGTGGTGCTGTCATTAAAGGACAAGGTAAATAAAGAAAAGGACTTAGCCAGGAAAAAAAAATTATATTTGCTTTCTATCAGCTAAGTGATCAATGGGTGTTTGAGGGCTTCATAAAACAAGGTTGTTCACTATGATATTAAATGTGACCAGAAATTGTACTGGATGAATAATGTATCATGTGCTCAATAAAAGCAATCAATAAACATGTATTAAGCACCTACTGTGCACCAGGCACTCTGCTAAATCCTGTGTAATTAGAATCTGTTACCCTAAAAACTATGATCCCCAACAAAACTACGCTTCCCAGCACCCTACTCACTTCCTGTCGTTATGTGCTGACTTAGAATATAGATTCCATCTCTCTTTTTTTCCTTCCTGTTGAGGCTTCGATGGAGTGGGGATTTTTTATCAGGTAGAAAAACTTAGTCACATGATTCTGTTTTGTCAGATAATAAACTTTATAAAAATAATACTTGAAGTATTACACATTCATTTTAAATCTTACTGCCTAAGTATACAAAAGGCAGTCCCTTCATGCAAGAAGCTTACGGTCCAGAGGGGATGACAATATGCAAATAAATATATACAATCCAAATTGTATATAGGACAAATAGGAAATAATTAAAGGATAGAAGGCACTAGAATTTTTTTCTATTAAATTTTTTTTCAATTTTTCCCCTGATTATGTGATTTCTGTAGACTCCTTCCCCTCATCCCTCCCTCCTCCCAGGGTTGACAAGCAATTCCACTGGGCTATACATACATACATACATACATACATACATACAATCACTCAAACCCATTTCCATATTATTCATTTTGGTAAAAGAGTATTCCTTTAAAACCAAAACCCCAAATCACATACCCATAACAACAAGTGATAAATCACATGGTTTTTTTCTGGATTTCTACTCCCACAGTTTTTTCTAGATGTGAATAGCATTCTTTCTCATAAGTCCCTCAGAATTGTCCTGGATCATTACATAGGCACTAGAATTAAGAAGGGCTGGAAAGGGAATAGCTGAATAGCTTAATGGATTGAGAGCCAGGGCCAGAGATGGGAGATTTTGGATTCAAATCTGGTTTTAGATACTTCCTAGCTATGTGACCCTGAGCAAGTCACTTAACTCCCATTGCCTTAACCTTACTTGCTACTCCTCTCCCTTGGAACCAATACATGGTATTGATTCTAAGATGGAAAGGAAGGATTTTTGTTTGTTTGTTTGTTTGTTTGTTTGTTTTTTAAAGAGGGGTTGGAGGGTTCCCAGTAGAAGGTAGAAATTTGGTTGGGTTTTAAAAGAAGCCAAGGAGATTAATATAGAATTACTTCTACATATCAGAAACCACTCATACCTTTCTGACATGCACCAATCAAAAATCATTTTATGTTTTTATTTTATTTTTTTACATTTATTATTTTTTACTTTTTATTTTATTACATTGGAGGGTTTGACTTTGTTGCTGTTGTCGTTCAGTCATATATCCAACTCTTTGTGACCCCATTTGGCATTTTCTTAGTAGAGAGATTGGAGTAGTTAAATTTAAATTTTTTAAAAAAAGCATCTCTTCTGTTCCTTGATTCTCTGAGGGTAGGTATTCCAGGTATCCCCATTTTAAAGGAGAGAAAACTTGGAGGAGAAGTGGGGTTATATGACTTGCCTAAGGTTATATAACTAGCAATTGTCAGAAGTGGGTTAACCTGGATTACCAGGATTTCCCAGAATTTAATCTCCCCTACAAACTTCTACTCTATTTGCTGACTCTACCATCTGTCTTTGTTGGAGACCTTATTAAAGGCATAGTTTGTCCTGAAGCAGTTACAGGATTAGTTGCATTTGGGTCTTCATGTGCCGGTTAACACATATTCTCCCAGCAAGTTTATCTCTGACCTTTTACCTGTGGGCACTATTCTGGGAACCAACTGAAAAAAAAATTGAATTCAGAAGTCCTAAGATTTTAAAGGCAGAAGGGAGATTAGAGAACTTCTTTTTTGTCTGAGGAACCTGAGTTTCAGAAAAGTTAGGTGATTTCACCATCACACTCATAGTTAATAACTTAGCTGATACTAGAACCCAGATCTCTTGATTCTTTTGTCTTGGATCTCTCCACAATGCTAGGATATCCCTCGACAACCACAGAAGCATTCCTAGAATGAGAAATGAGCAGTGTTGGAAATCTTCCTTCCCCAAAACATGACTTAAAGACTTATGACTACTCCATGGTACTTAACATCTTTCTCAGTGTTTTGGATAGAGCAGAGATAGCACATTTACCCAATTTACTGATGATGTAAACCTGGGAGAGAGAGATTACACACTGTCGGAAAGTCTGGGTCCAAAAAGATCTTAATAGCTATAAAGTATTGGGCCAAATTTAATAAGATAAAATCAATAGGGATCAATGTAGAATCTTACAATTTGAGATTTTTTTTTTAAATCAGCTTAACAAATAGATGATGGGGGAGGCATGTTTAGATAGCAGTTTTCCTGGAAAATATCTGGGAGTTTTAGTGGACAGCAAGCTCAGTATGAATCATCTGTATGAGAAAATTTAAAAAAAAATGTGATCTTGAGCTGAATCAAGAAAGATATAGCTTAAGAGGTAGTTCAGTGGATTGAGAGTCAGATCTAGAAACAGAAGGTCCTGGATTCAAATCTGGCCTCAGGCACTTCCTAGCTATATGACCCTGGACAAGTCACTTAACCCCCATTGCCTAACCCTTACCACTCTTCTGCCTTAGAACCAATACATAGTATTGATTCTAAGATGGAAGGTAAGGGTTTAAAAAAAAAAAGAGTATAGTTTCCAAAGTCCCTTATAATTTGCCCTGATTAGATGACATCTGGAATATTGTGTTAAATTCTAAGCACCACAGTTCCTAGAGGGAGCTGGAGAGCATTCGAAGGAGAGCACTGCCTGGAGCCCATGTCATTTTATTTTATTTTATTTTTTACATTTTCTTAAATTTTTATTTTAAAATATTTTACCATGTTTACATGATTCATTTTCTTTCCCTTCCCTCTTCCTTCCCCACTCCCGGAGCCAACAAGCAATTCCACTGGGTTGTACAAATGTTATCACTTCACATCTATTTCCATATAATTCATTTTTGCTATAGAGCAATTTTTTTAAGCCTAAACTCCAAATCACATTCCCACATATACATATGATAAGTGATGTCATATGCTCTTCTTTTGTATTTCTACTCCCATAGTTCTTTCTCTCCATGTGGAAAGTGTTCTTTCTCATAAGTCCTTCAGAAGTGTCCTGGATTGCTGCATTGCTACTAGTAGCAAAATCATTACATTGGATTGTTCCACAATGTTTCACTTTCTGTGTACAATGTTCTTCTGGTTCTGCTCATTTCACTCTGCATCAGTTCATTGAGGTTCTCCCAGTTCATATAGAAAGCCTCCAGATTGTCATTCCTTACAACACAACAATATTCCATCACCACCATATCCCATGTCATTTTAGTATAGGCTGAAAGAACCAGGAATGTTTATCCTGAAGAAGAGAAGATTCTGGAACAGCAAAATAAGATCTCAAGTATGTGAAGGGCTTTCAAGTCGAAGAGGGATTTGATTTGTACTGTTTGGCCTCAGGAAACAAAACTAGAAGCAATTGGTAGAATTTTCAAAGAGGCAGATTTAGACTTGAAGTCAAGGAAAACTTCTTAACAATTAGTTATCCAAAAAGTAGAATAGGCTTCCTTGGGAGATACCCTTCCTTTGAGGTCCCTAACCACTTGTTTTCTATATCGTAGAAGAGATTGCTTTTCCAGGATGAGTAGCACTACTAAAGTGCTTTCCTGCTTTAAAATTCTGTGATTCTGGGGTTGCTGGGTGGCTCAGTGAATTGAAAGCCAGGTCTAGAGACAGGAGGTCCTGGGTTCAAATATGGTCTTAGAAGCCTCCTAGCTGTGTGGCCTTGGGCAAGTCACTTTACCCCGATTGCCTAGCCCTTACCACTCTTCTGCACTGGAACCAATACATAGTATTGATTCTAAGACAGAGGTCAAGGTTTAAAAGAAAATTGCATGATTCTGAATGGTGTGCTCCCCATCATTGAAAGGGTTTAAGCAAAGAGTAAAGGATCATTCAATACAGATATTGTACAGGGAATTCCCATGCAGGTACTATTTGGAATTTGCCCATAGTAGTCTCCTCCAACTCTGAATGTATACCATCTTCCAATAAATTATAAATGGATAGAGTTGAAGACTTTGGGCAGGTACTGTGTTGTTTTTTTTTAAGTATTTTTCCATGGTTACATGATTCGTGTTTTTTCCCTCCCTACCTCCCAGAAGTGACAAGCAATTCCATTATATTATACATATATTATCACTCAATATCGATTTCCATATTATTCGTTTTTGTAATAATCTTTTAAAAATCAAAACCCCACATCCTATACCCATATAAATGAGAAAACTAAGTATTTTCTTTCTGCATTTCTACTCCTACAGTTCTTTCTCTCAATGTGGAGGGCATTCTTTCAGGTACTGTTTTTGTATAACTTCTGTCTTAGTATCAATTGGGGTTAAATGACTTTCCCAAGGTTCCACAGCTAGGAAGGGTCTGAAGTCAGATTCGAACCCAGGACTTCCCATCTCTAGGTCTGGCTCTCTATCTTCTGTGCCATCTCACTGCCCCTAAGTAAGTATTTTCTGAGCAAATTCTGTGACCAACTAGTAATAAATCCGGGCAGTGGGATTATGGTGATCTCATAATAATGATGATAGCCAACATTTATATTGCACTTTTAGGATCACAAAGCACTTTCTTTTTAATGACCTTGTGATATAGGTGTTATTAGGTCTATTTGACACTTCAGGAAGTGAAGCTGGGAAAGTGACTTGCTGATGGCCACACAGCTGGTGTTTCAGGCAGGATCTGAACTCAGTTCTTCCTGAGTCTAAGATCTAGCACTTTATATACTATGCCACATACATGTTCATTCCATCATGAAACTGAAATGGTTACTGGCTAAAGCAGGAGTACCTTCTTTTTTTTTTAAACCCTTAACTTCTGTGTATTGGCTCCTAGGTGGAAGAGTGGTAAGGGTGGGCAATGGGGGTCAAGTGACTTGCCCAGGGTCACACAGCTGGGAAGTGTCTGAGGCTTGATTTGAACCTAGGACCTCCTGTCTCGAGGCTTGACTTTCAATCCACTGAGCTACCCAGTTGTCCCCAAGGAGTACCTTCTTGATGGCAAGCTCCATCTCAGAACTGTCTGTCAAAGCCCCATCCATGAAAAGTGTATGCATCCTGAACAAAATCACTGTAGTTCTTTAGAGATGTAAGCTGAAAGCTTGGCAGCATTGTTTGGGCTATCCTGGTATTATAAAAGTTTTTTGAGTGTGAGGACATGGATTCAAGTCCCTGGTCTGTCACTTACCAATTGGAGGAGTGGAGTCACAGAGTGGCTAGGGGGAGAGACTGAATCAAAAGATCTGGGATAGAAGTCTGCCTTAAACACTTAGAAGTTGTGTGACCATAGGTCAGAAATGGTGAATATTTTAGAGAAGGAGTGCTGGACCCCACCCCCCATCCCACCCCCATCCCACCCCAGACTGAATGCCATGTCCCTCCCCCCACTGAGTGCCAGGTACACCTTACCCCACACCCTTACCCCACATAGGAGAGAGAGGAAGTGCTCCCATTGGGCTGCTGGGTAAAGGGGCAGGAGAAGTGAGGAAAGTCTTCAGCCAGTGTAGAGAGGGGGAGGGGAGTAGCCCAAGCACTCTGCTCCCCTCCAGCTCTGCCCCCTGTGACCCACCGACCTTATCTGCTGGGTGGGGGGAGCAGGGGATGTGAAAAAAACGTCATCAGGCATGGTGAAGAGGGGGAGGGGAGCAGTTTCCTCTCCCTTTCTAGTAATGAACTCTGGGTGGTAGGGAAGGGCAGCTGTGTGCCCACAGAAAGTGCTCTGCATGCCATCTTTGGCACCCATGCCATAGGTTGGCCATCACTGCCATAGATGAACACTTCAAGTCTCTTACCCTCTTTCTTCATGTGTAAACTGAGGATCAAAATTCCTAGAGGAGCTGCCTCACAATGCTATTGTGAAGATTAAAGAAGATAATTGTATATGAAATTTTGAAAAATATAAAGCTCTACAGAAAGCCTCTGTTATTGCAGGGGCACCCTAAAAGTCTTAGAGTAGTTTTAAGTTATTAAAGCATGAGACTTTGGGGTTACTCCCATATTATTTTCAATATTAATTAAATATTAATGGTAAATAATTAGCTTTGGGTCAATTTATATTACACTTAATTTATTTTAAATATTTAATTATGTAACTAATTGACCATGACATTGATGATTAAAAATTAATTTTTTCTTAATAATTAACATTCATGAAAATGTTGTGATCTCAGGATCTCAGACTCAGTTTCCTTATCTATAAAATGAGGGGACTGATACTTGTACCAGGAAGCTAGGTAGTTCAGTGGTGAGTTCCAATCTGGCCTCAGACACTTACTAACTGTATAACCCTGGGCAAGTCACCTAACCCTCTTTACCTCAGTTTCTTCAATTGTAAAATAAGCTAGAGAAGGAAATGGCAAACCACTCCAATATCTTTTCCAAGAAAACCCTAAAATGGGGTTACAAAGAGTTGAACACAACTGAAAATGGCTAAACAACAACAAATATATGTACTATCTACTTCATAGAGTCATAAATTATTATGACATAATATTGTGAATGCACTTTGCAAAGTGATATATAAATATAGAGGTACCTAAACCACTCCCCCCAACTACCACGTGGTGCCCTAGGTGAGGTTATTCCAGGTTAAAGTTCTCTGTGAGACCATATCCCCTCCAGACCAGTTTATATACCCCTATCAAATGTAGCCGTCTTTTCTAGTCAGTCAAAGGACACAATTAGTTCAAAGGAAAGCATTTAATAAAATAGCATAGTAAAAGAAAAAAGTAGCAATAAAACATCCCCCCCTCCATAAACCTGAAACATATTCTCCCATAAATAGCCACACCATCAGTGGGAGGAGCAGACATGCAAAGGAAACATGTGGGGGAACACAATTTGGAACAAGTGTCCAGACACTCATGCAGAGGGGCACAGCCAGAGGGAACACAGAGCCAGAGTCCAGACATGTGAAAGAAGCTCAGATCACTTCCCATCCAGCTCCCACTGTGGTCTACTCGACTTCCCACCAGCTGCCCTGTCTACTTAAACTCATCCTGAGTTCTGCTTAAGATTTCCTCCTCCTGGAGATAGCCTTATTTTGAAGAGTTTTAGACTCTACTTCCAGGCAATGAGGAAGACCTGAGTTCAAAACTGGCCTCAAACCCTATAAGAATTTAAATTTAGGTTTTATGCTAAATATGAGAATTCTACTGTAATATTGTGGTTGCCGATTTAAAAATATTACAGCTTAAGTCAAAGTTATTTTTAGCAGCTTTATTTAGAAAGAGGTGGAAAGAGTGAAAGTGGAAAAATGTAAAGAGACAGAAAGCCTAGCTACAAAATATCCTGGGTTTAATCCTAATGTCTCCAGACAGCAAGAAGAGCCAAGAGACACCAAGATTCTTCAGTGCACATGAGGCTAAGACTGCCAAGAATGTCACCAGAACTCATGCTGAAGGGAGTGTTCCACCGAAGCACCAACAAGCAGAGAAGGTTTCCTCACAGAAGAACCAAAGAAGGCATTACTCCATTCACAACCCCAAGCTGCCTCAGGATCCAGGGAGTCTCCTCCTCCAGGCCTCCAGTCACTGATGAAGAGTCCATGACTGAATCCTCAAGCTGGCCTTTTCATAGCCATTTTCTCAAGGTCACTTCCTGTTGCTCCCCGACTTTACAGGAACCAAAATCACAGTCTTTCAATTTGCGTAGCACTGCCGGGGGTGGGGGTGGGGGGTGGTAGCTTTTGGAGTTGTCACCCACTCTAGCAAGCGACTTGTGAACTTTCATACTTTGTGACTGGTAAGGTACTAAGTAGGGATACTTAAGTTTTTGATGGATAACTTAAAAGTTGCTGACTGATAGACAAAGAGAATTTGAGTCACTCTTCACAATCCTTCCTAGCTATGTGACCCTGGGCAAATTTTTTAACCCTGTTTGCCTCAGTTTCTTCATCTGCAAAATGGGGAGACTAATATTTATTTATATATTTATGCATATACATAGATATACATATATATATATTTTTTTAACTTATACTTCTTATACTGGGCTAGTAGGTGGCTCAGTAGATAGAGTATTAGGCCTGGAGATAAGACTCATCTTCCTGAGTTCAAATCTGGCCTCAGACACTTACTAGCTATGTGATCCTGGACAAGTCACTTAACCTTGTTGGCCTCAGTTTCCTCATCCGTAAAATGACCAGGAGAAGGAAATATCAAACCTCTCCAGTATCTTTGCCAAGAAAATCTCAGATGGGGTCATGAAGAGTTGGATATGACTGAAATGACTCAATAAAGCCTCACTTTACCTATTACCAGCTACCTTACCCCAGCCACAGTACTCCACCTCTCACTTAAGGACATTTCCCCAACTTACCTTTGTGTCTTGTCTTCCCCTATTAGAATGTAAGATTCTTGAAAGCATGGACTGTCTTGTTTTATTTCTTTCTTTTTTTTTTTTTTTTGTATTCTCAGCACTTGACACAGTGGTTGGCACAGAGTAAGCGTTTAGTAAATGCTCTGTCTATTTCCTAATGACGATACCACATTTTTCCTCTGTTAACATCTGATATATAGTTTTTCCTAGATAGTCAGTCCCCACTTGAGATCTGGTCTCTTCCATGTTTGTAAGTGGAGTAATAATATTATTAATTAAACACTAATGATTAGCTGGGGGTCAATTTATATTATTAGTGAAATCATTATTTAGATATTCAAATTGTCTTAATAATTAGTATTAATAATAATATGTGATCTGGGGAAAGACACTACCATTCTCAGCCTCAGTTTCCTCACATCTAAGTGACTTAGTGGATTGAGAGCCAGGTCTCTATATATCATATATCAATATATCAATACACAGTATTAGTTCTAAGATGGAAGGTAAGGGTTTAAAAAGAAAAAAGGAAGAAGCCTGACCTACCTGTTCTCAGCTGGTTCACACCCCACCCCCAAGTACCTCATATGGCCAGTGCTTAGTGTGGCTGCATCAGTCTCAAGGTATTATCCAGAAATGACACCACTAGGCATGAGGTGATAGAACTTCTCTCTGCTTCTAGGTTCTAAGTAAGTTTAGAAGCAGTATTTGGCTGACGATCAGATTCTACCATTGCTATTTTAGCTTATAGCATTTTCCATTGGAGTTCTGCTGATTTTTTTTTAAACCCTTACCTTTCATCTTAGAATCAATACTGTGTATTGGTTTCAAGACAGAAAAGGAGTAAAGGATGGTCAGGAGAGTGAAGTGACTTGCCCAGAGTGACACAGCTAGGAAGTTTCTGAGACTACATTTGAACCAGGACCTCCTGTCTCTAGGCCTGATTCTTGATCCATTGAGCCACCTAGGTACCCCATGCTGATCTTTTTAAAGCCATCTCTGACCATGTCATACTCCCTCCACTATCCAATCAACTCCAGAGAGTGACTTTTAGAGTCCTTAACCACACGGTCCCTTAACTCCCTTTTCAATTCACTTCTACCAAACTCCCCATCATAAACTCTTATAGTTCAATGGCATTGACCTCTTGGATGTCCCTCCAACAAAGTATTCCATCTCTTGTCGGAGTATTTTCACCAGCTGTCCCCATGTTTAGAACTCCCTCCCTTCTCATCCTCCATCTCTTGTTTTTCCTGACTTCCTTCACATCTCAGCTAAAGTCCCACCTGCTACGGGAAGTCATTTCCATTCCTCCTTAATCTTAGTGCCTTTTCTCTCAGATCCTCTATAGTTTATATCTTCTTTGTGTATAGTTTCTTACATTTTGTCTCCTTTATTAGGATATGAAATCCTTGGGAACAGGGACTGGTTTTGGGGATCTGAGGTTGACTTTTCCTTGTATCCCTATTGCTTTAAGCACAATGTCTGGAACATGGAGCTGTTGTTCAGACTTTGTTTTTGAAGAGGACAAACGACAAAAGATGATGTCTTGACTTTTGAGAGAATTGGATTTAAGTGAGACAGAATTGCACAAGTCTTTAGCCTCACAATCTCTTCCAGAGTCATCTAAGTCCAATGGCAAGACAAAAGTCAGAATTACTGACTATAGCCCAAAATGCAGTGGATAACCTTGTCTGACTAAGCTCTAGACTTGTGACCATAGTTCCTGCTTCTGCCACTTTCATGATCTTTGAAACAAATTGTTCTCATTCATCTATTCTACTAGGGGGAAGTCTTCACACACTTTGGGTTGTCAACCTTGGAAAATAGAGAACCATAGTGGGTTTGAAGCTGGCCAGTTACTCTTAACCTGAGTTAGTCCATCT
>NW_025342586.1:0-1788 GCF_016433145.1 Gracilinanus agilis | reverse complement strand
TTAGAATCAATACTGTGACATTTGTCACAAGGGGGACAGAAAAAGAGTGTGCATGGATAAGCACAAATTCATTTCCCCCACTAGAAAAAAACACCCTCAAAATATGGTTGGGTCAATGAGTTTGTTTTTTTAAAAACTCAGACCTTACAGCTTAGAATCAGTACTGCGAATTAGTGCCAAGGCAGAAGAGTGATAAGGGCTAGGCAATTTGTTAAGTGATTTGCCCAGAGTCACACAGGAGGGAAGTGTCTGAAGTCACATTTGAACCCAGGACCTGACCTCCTGTCTCTTAGCCTAGCTCTCTCTCCACTGAGCTGCCTAGCTGTGCCTGGCTAAATCTAGTTTTTAAAACTTTCAGTTTATAGATGATGGAACTGAGGGCTGGGGAGGTTAGAGGATTTATTCAATGTCATATGCATAGAACAGAAGAACCAAGATATGAATATGGGTTCTTTGATTCCTCCTCCAACACTTTTTCTACTATAGCAAATGGTATTCCCTAGATCAAAAGATGATGTATTTAAATCACTATACTAATGGCATTTTTGTTATTGGTAGTGTTGGACACACCAATGTCAAATTAAAGTTATGGAAGCCAGGATTCCTAGCTAACAGGACTCTTCAGGAGTGCACACTGAGATTCTATGAGCATCTCTATTTGCCACACTTTAGTGAAAAGAAAATGCTTTGGAGGAAATTTATTATCTGACTTATTTTCCAGTCTTCTCTATCTTCTTACCAGCTGTTTCTCACCTGGGAGAAATGTCCCCACGGAGGCCCGCTCTCCTGATTGTTGAATCTCTCCTCTCTCCTATCCCAGCATTTCAAAAGGAGCCCTAGCCACACTGGACTCACTCTAAGAGAGTTCTACACCTCCTCATTAGGCACTTTGCTCCTGCTTAGGTACCCTTTTCTTTCCCTATTCCTCCATTTAAAAAAGTAAGCTCTTGGAGGTTTGTCTTACTTGTATCTCCAGAGCTAAGTTTAGTCTATGGCAAATCGTAGTAAGGAAGGAAAAGAGCATTTATTAAATGCCTACTATATGCTGGTATTGTGTTAAGCACTTTACAAGTACTCTCTCTTTTGATCTTTACAACAACCCTGGGAAGTAGATGCTATATTATCCCTATTTTACAGTTGGGGAAACTGAGGCTGATAGAGATTAAATGATTTCTTCAGAGTCACACAACTAGTGCATGTCTGGGTCCAAATTTAAGTGCTTAATAAATCATCTATCTATTTATCTATCTCTATAACTATTATCTATCATCCTATTATCTATTAACTATTTATCATCTTATTATCTGTAACTATCATTTCTCTATCATATGTAACTATCAGTTATCATCTTATTATCTATAACCATCATCTATCTATAATTTATAACTATCAACTATTTATCTATCATCCTATTATCTATAACCAGCATCTAACTTGCTATCATCTTATCTATAACTATTATCTATTATCTATATCTATCATCTTATTATTTATAACCATCATCTATCTATCACCTTATTATGTATAACTTTCACCTATCTGTTTACCATCTTATTATCTGTAATCATCTATCATTTATAACTATAATCTACCATCTTATTATCTATAACTATCAATCTATCAATCTATTTATCAATCTATCCATCTCTCTATCCATCTATCTATCTGTCTGTCCATCCATCTGTCTCTATCTATCTATCTAATCTGTCTGTCTGTGTCTGTCTGTCTGTCTATCTATCTATCTATCTATCTATCTATCTATCTATCTATCTATCCATCCATCCATCT
>NW_025342585.1:0-2877 GCF_016433145.1 Gracilinanus agilis | reverse complement strand
TTGGTTCAACATTAGGAAAACCATCCACATAATTGACCATATCAACAATCTAACAAACAAAAATCACATGATTATCTCAATAGTTGCTGAAACAGCCTTTGAAAAAATACAGCACCCATTCCTATTGAAAATACTGGAAAGTATAGGAATAGAAGGACCTTTGCTAAAAATAATAAACAATATATACCTAAAACCATCAACAAGCATCATATGCAATGGGGATAAATTAGAAACCTTCCCAGTAATATCAGGAGTGAAACAAGGAAGCCCATTATCACCTCTATTATTTAACATTGTACTAGAAACACTAACAGTAGCAATTAGAGAAGAAAAAGAAATTGAAGGTATTAAAATAGGCAATGAGGAGACTAAGCTATCACTCTTTGCAGATAATATGATGGTATACTTAAAAAATCCTAGAGAATCAACTAAGAAGCTTGTAGAAATATTCAACAACTTTAGCAAAGTGGCAGGATACAAAATAAATGCAAATAAATCATCAGCATTTCCATATATTTCCAACACATCACAGCAGCAAGAGATAGAAAGAGAAATACCATTTAAAATCACACTAGACAATATAAAATACTTAGGAATCTATCTACCAAAACAAACACAGCAATTATACAAAAACAACTACAAAACACTTTCCAAACAAATAAAACTAGATCTAAACAATTGGAAAAACATTGATTGCTCATGGGTAGGTCGAGCTAACATAATAAAAATGACCATTCTACCCAAATTAATTTACTTATTTAGCGCCATACCTATCGAACTACCAAAAAACTTCTTTATTGAATTAAAAACTATAACAAATTTCATTTGGAATAACAAAAGGTCAAGAATATCAAGGGAAATAATGAAAAAAATGTGAAGGAAGGGGGCCTAGCAGTGCCACATATTAAACTATACTATAAAGCAGCAGTCATCAAAACAATACGGTACTGGCTAAGAGACAGAAGGGAGGATCAGTGGAATAGACTTGGGGTAAGTGACATCAGCAAGACAGTGCATGATAAACACAAAGAGCCCAACTTTTTCGACAAAAATCTACTATTTGACAAAAACTGCTGGGAAATTTGGAAAACAATATGGGAGAGATTATGTTTAGATCAACATATCACACCCTACACCAAAATAAATTTATAATGGGTGAATGACTTGAATATAAAGAGGGAAACTATAAATCAGTTAAGTGAACACAGAATAGTATACCTGTCAGATCTCTGGGAGAGGAAAGATTTTAAAACCAAGCAAGAGTTAGAGAAAATTACAAAATGTAAAATAAATAATTTTTATCATATTAAATTAAAAAGCTTTTGTACAGTTTTTGTGCATTGCTGGTGGAGTTGTGAAATGTTCCAACCATTGTGGATGGCAATTTGGAACTATGCTCAAAGGGCTATAAAAGACTGCCTGCCCTTTAATCCAGCAATACCATTGTTGGGGTTGTACCCCAAAGAGATCATAGATAAACAGGTTTTTTCGAAAATATTTATAGCCGTGTTTTTTGTGGTGGCAAAAAACTGGAAAATGAGGGGATGCCCTCCAATTGGGGAATGGTGGAACAAAGTGTGGTGTATGCTGGTGATGGAATACTATTGCACTCAAAGGAATAATAAACTGGAGAAATTCTATGTGAACTGGAAAAACCTCCAGGAATTGATGTAGAGGTAAAGGAGCAGAGCCAGAAGAACATTGTACACAGAGACCAATACACTGTGCTAAAATAGAATGTAATGGACTTCTGTACGGGCAGCAATGCAATGACCCAGGACAATTTTGAGGGATTTATGGAAAAGAACGCTACCCACATTCAGAGGAAGAACTGCAGGAGTGGAGACACAGAAGAAAAGCAACTGTTTGAACACATGGGTTGAGGAGGACATGATCGGGCTGTAGACTCTAAGGACCATCTCAGGACAATTATCAGTAATATGGAAATAGGTCTTGATCAATGACACATGTTAAAAACAGTGGAGATGCCCATCAGCTATGGTGGGGGGGAGGTCGGGGAGTGAAGGGGAAAGTAAGAGCATGAATCATGTAATCATGTTAACTTTTCTAAAAAATAAATATTATTAAATGTTAAAAAACGAACTCAGGGTGTGTGACCTTCCCCATTTTACAGTGATGAAAACTGTAACCCCAAGAAGTAAATGACCAAAGTTTCATAAGCATCACCTGGCAGACCTCGGATTTGAACCCAGTTCTTGTCGATCTGAATTTAATATTACTTCCTTGAATATGTCAAATTTAGAATAGTTCTCAGAACATTTGTTTGGTTTTGTACATAAGTATTAAATAAGCATTTGTAGCCATCTCCAGTAGAAACAACATGATATTGGCACGAAATAGTAAGCTGACCTTGGCGTCTGTACAGCCTGAATTCAAGTCTCAGCTTTAACATAGATCTCAACTTAGGCTGTGTGACCTTGGAGAAGTCATTTACCTACTCAGTGTCTCAGACAATTTTCCTTGACCAACAATCCACATTTGCATTGATAGAAGAAATATATTCATTGAAAGTTCCTTAAAGCTAGCAGATTGGCTAAAATGACAGCAAAGGAGAGTGATGAATGTTGGAGGGGATGTGGCAAAATTGGGACATTAATTCATTGCTGGTGGAGTGGTGAACTGATCCAACAATTCTGGATGGCAGTTTGGAACTATGTTGAAAGGGCTTTAAAAGACTGTCTGCCTTTTGATCCAGCCATAGCACTGCTTGGATTATACCCCAAAGAAATAATAAGGAAAAAGACTTGTACAAAAATATTTATAGCTGTGCTCTTTGTGGTGGCAAAAATTGGAAAATAAGAGAATGTCCTTCGATTGGGGAATGGCTGACCAAATTGTGATATCTGTTGGTGATGG
>NW_025342584.1:0-1299 GCF_016433145.1 Gracilinanus agilis | reverse complement strand
AATAGATTATTAAATCAAGTCATTCACATTTCATTTTTCTCCTCTTTCATTTTAAAGGTACTTTTTCTTTTTCTTTTTTTTTTTTTTTTGTTTGAGAGGAGGGTTGACCAAGGATTGAAGGACATACTTATCTAGTCTGGAAACTCTACCCATTAGACCTTTGTAAGAGTTTTTTGTTATAAAGATTTTTTCCCAGTTTGTTTTTTCCCTTCTGATTTTAACTGCATTGTTTTTGTTTGCACAAATCCTTTTAAATTTAATGTAATCAAAATTATTTATTATACATTTTATAATTTTTTTGAACTATTGCTTGGTTGTAAAATCCTTCCTTTCCTAGAGATATGACAAGTATACTACTCTGTGTTTGCCTAATTTTCTTGTAGTTTCCTTATTTATATTCAAGCCATTCACCCACTCTGAATTTATCTTGGTGTAGGTTGTGAGATGTTCATCTAAACCTAGTCACTCCCATATTGTTTTCCAATTTTCCCAGCAGTTTTTGTCAAATAGTGAATTTTTGTCCCCAAATTTGGGCTCTTTGGGTTTATCATAGACTGTCTTACTGCTGTCACTTACCCTAAGTCTATTCCACTGATCCTCCCTTCTGTCTCTTAGCTAGTGCCATATTGTTTTGATGACCACTGATTTATAGTATAGTTTAATGTCTATCACTGCTAGGCCACCTTCCTTCACATTTTTTTTCATTATTTCCCTTGATATTCTTGATCTTTTTTTAATTACTCAAATATACAAGGAACTAAATCAATTCTACAAAATAATCAAGGCATTCTTCAATTGATAAATGGGCAAGGGACATGAATAGGCAATTTTCAGATAAAGAAATCAAAACTATCAATAAGCACATGAGAAAGTTCTAAATCTCTAATAATTAGAGAAATGCAAATCAAAACACCTCTGAGATATCACCTTTCACCCAGCAGATTGGCTAAAATGACAGCAGGGGAGAGTAATGAATGTTGGAGGAAATGTGGCAAAATTGAGACATTAATGCATTGCTGGTGGAGTTGTGAACTGATCCAACCATTCTGAATGGCAATTTGAAACTCTGCCAAAAGAGGGCTAAAATAATGCCTATCCTTTGATCCACTCACAGCATTGCTGGGTTTGAACCCCAAAGAGATCATAGGGAAAAAGACATGTACAAAAGTATTTATAGCTGCACTCTTTTTGGTGGCAAAACCTGGAAAATGATGGTATCCCCTTTAAGTGGGGAATGGCTGAACAAATTGTAGTATATACTGGTGATGGAATATTATTGTGCTCAAAGGAATAATGAAC
>NW_025342583.1:0-1236 GCF_016433145.1 Gracilinanus agilis | reverse complement strand
TCTAAGCCACTACTAGATATTTTGGAAAATTAATGTTTTATGTTATAATTTCAAATCTGGTACTATTAGAATTTCTTCATGGACTATTTTTCATTATTTCCTTTGATATTCTTGACCTTGTGTTCCTCCAAAAGAGTTTCGTTATTAATTTTTCAAGTTCAATAAAATTTTTTGATGATTTAATTATGATGGCATTGAATAAATAGATTAGATAAGATCTCATTTGAATTATATTGGCTCAGGCCATCCATGAACAATTAATATGTCTCCAATTAAGTCTGACTGTATTTGTATAAAAAGTGTTCTACATTGTGTCCATATAGATTCCAGATTTATTTTGGAAACTATACTCCTCAGTATTTTATTTTATTTATTGTTAATTTAAACAGTTTATCTCGAGGGGTTCTAAGACTTCCCGTTAAGATGGCGGCAGAGTAAGGAGCAGCTGCTCAATCTCTCCTAACTGAAGCATACAGGACTCCTCAAGGGGACATAAAAGCGAATCCAGATGAACGAAGGGGCCCCACAACAGGGCGCAGCATTGAAGGTACACGGAATCGGGGCATTTCCACGCTATAAAGGGGTAAAACAACTCTCACTAAAACGCGAGAGGAAGAAGCCCCTCCCCCACCCCCACACCCAGCTCAGAGGCCAAAGCACAAGAGTGAAAGTAGGATTAGGGCACCCAGTGAATCACTGGCAGCTCCAGGGCTTGTTCCTGAGAGCAGCAAGAACTGGGACCCCAAGAAGCTAAAGAACATGCACGGACTTCCCTGAGCGCTGGCGTGGGTGAGGGCAGTGCCCTAGGCGTGGACAAAAATCTCAAATGCAGGGACTTTCCCGAGCGTCTGCGCAGGTGAAGACATTGCCCTAGGCACGGACAAAGATCTCAAGTGCAGGCTTGGACCTCAAGTAGGGACCCAGAGCAGACTAGAATGAGGCTGTGGAAGCAGCACCCTGAGACTGCTGAAGGAGCCTCGGGCAGAGGGGCAGACCAGGGACAACCAGGAGGCTCAACCCCGAGAGCAAGGAGATCTGAGCCCTCCAGAGCCCAGACAGGACAGACCGACCCTGAGTGTGAAGACAAAGCTGAGAAGGAGCAGGGCTAACAATGGCAAGCTGAGAACCCCAGAAGAAAAAGATTATCAAGAAAAACTCTGGAACACTTGATAACTTTTACATAGAGAAAATCCAGACAACAGAGGAGGACAAACAAGTATCCAAACCTTCCCAAAA
>NW_025342582.1:0-1517 GCF_016433145.1 Gracilinanus agilis | reverse complement strand
TACCTTCCACGCTGTGCGCTGTTGTGGGGTTCCTCCGTTCGTCTGGACTTGTTTTTATGTCCCCTTGAGGAGTTTTGTATGTTTCGGTCAGGAGAGGTTAAGAGCTGCTTCTTACTCTGCCGCCATCTTAACCCGGAACCTGGGTGAAATAGTTTTTAATGATTGCCTTAATTTCCCCTTCATTAGAGGTGAGGTTTCCCTTTTTATCTTTAATACTGTCAATTTGGTTTTCTTCTTTCCTTTTTCTTGTTAACTTGACCAGTACTTTGTCTATTTTATCTGTTTTTTCAAAATACCAGCTTCTAGTCTTATTTATTAATTCAATAGTTCTTTTACTTTTGATTTTATTAATTTCTCCCTTAATTTTTAGTATTTCTAATTTAGTTTTCATCTGAGGGTTTTTAATTTGTTCTCTTTCTAATTTTTTGAGTTGCATACCCAATTCATTAATCTCTGCCCTCCTTAATTTGTTAATATATGCATTCAAGGATATGAATTTCCCCCTGAGTATTGCCTTGGCTGCATCCCACAGAGTTTGGTAGGATGTCTCATCTTTGTCATTCTCTTCAAAGAAATTGTTGATGGTTTCTATGATTTCTTCTTTGACTAACTGGTTTTGGAGAATCATATTATTTAATTTCCAATAGGGTTTTTGATTTTCCTGTCCAGGCGCCCTTACTAATTATTATTTTTATTGCATTATGATCTGAGAAGGTTTTTATTATTTCTGCTCTTTTGCATTTGTTTGCAATGTTTCTATGCCCTAGTACATGGTCAATCTTTGTGAATGTACCATGTGCAGCTGAAAAGAAGGTGTATTCCTTTTTGTCCCTATTTATTTTTCTCCACATATCAATTAAATCTAATTTTTCTAGGACTTCATTCACCTCTCTTACCTCTTTCTTATTTATTTTTTGGTTTGATTTATCTAGATCTGAAAGAGGAATATTTAGATCTCCCACTATTATGGTTTTACTATCTATTTCCATCTTGAGTTCTGCCATTTTCTCCTTTATGAATTTGGATGCTATACCACTTGGTGCATATATATTGAGCAGTGTTATTTCCTCATTGTTTATACTGCCTTTAATAAGGATGTAATGACCTTCCCTGTCTTTTTAAATCATATCTATTTTTACTTTGGCTTTGTCAGAGATCATAATAGCTTTTGGCTTTGTTTTATTTGTTTTTGTTTTCTTGAGATATCATTGTGTTCTAATTTTTCAATTCTAGCCTTTAAGGACTGGTTTTCGGCTATAATCTTTTGGTTTTCGGCTATAATCTTTTGGTTTTCCTTTTCAATCTGGTCATTTCTAGTGTTCAATTTGCTTATCAGTTCATTTGATTTCTGAGCCTCACTTTCCAATTGCAAAATTCTTCCTTTTAAGCTGTTATTTTCTTGCCAGATCTCTTCCATCTTCTTCAACATCTCATTTTTTGAACTCTTCACTAGCTTGTGACCAGCTTTCATTTTTTGGTAAGGTTTGGTTATGATTACTTGTTTGTCCTCCTCTGTT
>NW_025342581.1:0-1721 GCF_016433145.1 Gracilinanus agilis | reverse complement strand
TCTGCTTTTATTTGAAGCAAGAATTACTGGGGAACCTGAGATGAGGAGATATCGTGACAGCCATACTGCTCTGCACAGGGAAGGTCTACAAACAGCTCCAAATAGGGCCGGCATCATTCCTGATGACTGACGCGGGGAGACGGTGATTATGGCCGCAAATAGCAGCATTGCAGGGGGAAACTGCCCTCCTTGGAGACAAAGCTTTGCATTGTAGGTAACTAAAATAGGAAAGAACACTTTGGGGATGTTGATCAAAGGTGAAACAATAGAGGCAACCGCTTAACCCTTGTTAGCCCCTCTCGGGATTGCTGCCAACCTTTTATGAGCAAATCAATCAAATATGTGGCATCCTACCCCAAATCCAGTGTCACTGTCCTCTGCGGTTCACATGAGTGATAACTGGGTTTAGTGACACCATTCATACATCTGCATCCTCCTGACTCTGTGAAGACAATGTGGACCCTACTTGAAGAGAGCTCACTATGGATAAAGCTCTTTGTTATCTCCTTGCTGAGCATCTCCTCTTTCATTCTCCAAATACTCTAATTCTGTGAATCCTCTGGGCTTGGTTGATTATTGTCCTTTGTCCTGGAAGGGGATCGAATGACATCTCTTTGTCGGGTCAGGGTACGGTGTGCCTGACTATGGCTGATCAGATCAATATGAGTGTAGAAGGCTCCGCCACAAGTTGGACTCAGGTTATCTCAGGACTTACAGAAAGTATGGAAGGCATACTATGCAGTGAAGATGAACTTAACAACCTAGTTCCATTCAAGGCTCAACTTAAACGCCACTTCTCACACCACTTTGCCAGGTCCTGTCTCCTTGTTATGGTGGAGGTCTCCTTTGGGATTCTCCAAATTATTCTGTATTTATCATATATGTATATCATACATATGCATATATAATAAATATGTCATAAATAAATCTTCCTTATCTTTGTATGTGCATCTATCTCTATCTATATCTATATCTCTACATATCTATACCTATCTATCTCTATCTCTATATCTATGTATTTCTATCTCTATATCTCTATCTCTATATAACTATATCTCTATATCTCTCTCAATATAACTATATCTCTATCTCTATATATCTATCTCTATCTCTATATCTCTATATCTATCTCTATATCTTTATATCTATATCCGTCTCTATATCTCTATCTATCTCTATATATCTATATCTATCTATCTCTATCTCTCTATCTCTATATCTCTATCTATCTCTATCTCTATATCTCTATCTATCTCTATATCTATATCTATTTCTATCTCTCTATCTCTCTATCTCTATCTCTATATATCTATATCTATCTATTTCTATCTCTATATCTCTATCTCTATCTATCTCTATCTCCATATATCTATATCTATCTATATCTCTATATATCTATCTCTATCTCTATATCTATATCTATCTCTATATCTATATCTCTATCTATCTCTATCTCTATATCTCTATCTCTATATATCTATATATCTCTGTATATCTATATCTATGTATCTGTATATCTCTATCTATCTCTATATCTCTATCTCTATCTATCTCTATCTCTATATATCTATCTCTATCTCTATCTATCTCTATATCTCTGTATATCTATATCTATGTATCTGTCTCTATCTCTATATCTATCTATCTCTATCTATCTATCTAAATATATCTGACATATCTTTGCACTGGTTTTCCCCAGGAGAATATGAGTAGGAAATGAT
>NW_025342580.1:0-3650 GCF_016433145.1 Gracilinanus agilis | reverse complement strand
TTTCATATTTTATTTTTCTCTAAAACAATTTTAACATTTATTTACTTTAATTTTTTAGTTCCAAATTGTCTTTTCCTTCTCATGCTCCTTCCCTGACATGGTGAGCAAGCTGATATATATTTAACATGTTTAATCATGTAAAACATTTTTGCATATTAGTAATTTTGAGGAAAAGATCTCAAACAAAAACAAAGCAGAAAGTGAAATATAGTAGTATTTTTTCAGTCTTCTTTTGGACTTCATCAGTTCTTTCTCAGAGGGCAAATGACATTTTTCATAATGGGTCACTGGGATTGTCTTAGATCACAGCATTGCTGAGAATAATTAGGTCATTCAGTTTTTTTATCAGAGAATATTGCTTTTACCATGTGCATTGCTCTTCTGGTCCTACTTTCTTCAATTTGCCTCAGTTCATGTAAACCTTTCCAGATTTTTCTGAAATCATCTTGCTTGTCATTTCTTATAGGACAATAGTATTCTATCACAATCATATAGCATAACTTGTTCATTCATTACCCACTTGATCGACAGTCTTTCAAGTTCCAATTCTTTGCTTCAACAAAAAGCGCTACAATAAATATTTGTATACAAATAGGGCCATTTTTCTTTTTTGGTCTCTCAGATAGAGACCTAGTATACTTGTATTGATGGATCAGAAGGTATACACAGTTTTGGAATTCTTTGACCATAGTTTCAGATCATACCTACATTCCCTCTAACATTTATCATTTTTCTTTTCTGTCATATTAGCAAATTAAATAGGTGTTAGGTGGTACCTCAGAGTTGTTTTGATTTAAATTTCTTTAATTATGAGTGCTTTTATTCTATTAATTCTTCAAACACTGTATTCCAGAATTCTTTATTCCTCAAGATGATTTAAAATGGATTCCCCCCTTTTGTCATCCAAAGAGGCAGTGCTATAGATTGGCAAAAGCATTGACTGTAATTAAAGGACAATAATTCAAATCTGTTACTTGTATGATAACCTTGTTTAATGGAACCCCAAAATTTACTTCTGTCCCTTGGGAACTTGCCTTCATGAAATTATCAGACTGATTGACCTTTGTCCCAGACCAAACAATAAGTCATCAAGCATTCTTAAAGCACCCTGAAAAGGAATGACAGAGATAATCAGATTTTAAGTACCATTTTCTTAAAGGTTTCTCTCATTATATCTAGGCCTCTCCAGCTGGACTTCTCCTTCCATGTAAGCCAATAAATTATCCTTCTTTTCCTTTTATTCCCCAAAGTATTTATAGGACCCCAAGTTCTTTAATTCACTGGAAATTCCCAGTAGGAAAGTCCCATGTTGGACATTTCCATTTATGGTACATTTTCCAGAAGACATTGTTCCCACAGTTCCAGAACTTGGCACAGTGTGATATGTGTTTATGACTCTATGTGATGATCTAATGAATTGACTCTCTTGTCCTGATTAAAGACTTGTTCTTTTTAACTATGTTAGTGGTACTACATGTGATATAAATAGAATCCTAAGTTCATTAGTTTGAAGGAAATCTCCTTTCTTGATGTTCCTAACCTGCCCCCTCCCTACCACCCAAGAAAGTATATCAGAGCTGGGTGGCTCTGTGTGGTGTATGTATATATGATTTTGTGCTGTGGTCATAAGAGCCTCGTCTTCCTTGTCCTGATAAAAGATGCATTATTTTCTAACTGCTTAGGTGATTCTGTGTTTCTTTCAAGTTGACAGCCTTCATGGCAGGGATAGATAGGATGTGATATGTCATTATGAAAACTACTGAGTGTTTCCCTTCAAGAATGTTTAGAAAGTATGATTTTTCACTGGAAAAAATGATGAATTGGAATTAGAGAATTTTGGTTAAAATCCAATCTTTGTCACTTACTACCTATTTGGCTTTGGATAAGTCTTTGAACTCTCAGTCTCATTAAGAATATATGTGAAATGCAAGGTTTGGACTAGATGATCCTTTTCCTTTAAAGATATGATTCATTCAATAGAATCTTATTTTGTTATCTTTTGCCATGAAAATTATATATGTTAGAGGTTGATATTGTTGTTGTTGTTTGAAAAATAAATTATGGATCATAAAAATAATTCTTTATCTTTCTTGTTCATCTCTATCCCACTGGAAAACTACTAGTCCCCCAGGAAGAGTCTAATAGCCAGGTCCATCATTTCCAGTCAGGAGAGAATTTCTGAAATTGTTGCTCCATTAAAAAAAATTTACTTAACTAATTTAGAATATTTTTCCATGATTACATGTTTCTTGTTTTTCTCCTCTCCTCCTCCATCCCCGCTCCTAGAAGTGATGAGCGATTCCATTGGGTTTTACATGTATGATTTATCAAAACCTATTTCCAAAAGTTCTGAGTTAAGATGGCAGCAGAGTAAGAAGCAGCTCTTAACCTCTCCTGACCGAAAACACACAAGACTCCTCAAGGGGACATAAAAACAAGTCCAGACGAATGGAGGAACCCCACAACAGGGTGTAGCGTGGAAGGTACGTGGAATTGGGACATTTCCATGCTATAAAGGGGTGAAACAGCTCTCACTAAATCGCGGGCTGAGCAACCATCCCACCCCCACCCCATCCACACACACCACCTATAACGCCAAAGCCAGTTAAAAAGAAATAGAGCAAGTTTGGGGCACCCATCGAGTCATTGGCAGCTCCAGGGCCTGTTCCTGAGAGCAGCAAGATTTGGGACCGCAAAAAGCTAAAGAAAACACACAAATTCTGAGCACGGGAGCAGGGCGCAGAGAACTGATGCAGGACACAGAACACGGGCTCAGAGCGCAGGCAGGGGCGGAGGCGTGGGTGGAGGCAGACACAACCAAGAGCTAAAGCTCTGAAACCCTGAGTGGGGAACCAGTGCAGACGGGTATAGGACTGTGGAAGCAGCACCCTGAGACTTGTAAAGGGACCTCTGGCAGAGGATCAAGCAAGGGGGTCCAACAGGGGGCTTGACCTTGGAAAAAACCAGAACTCAGACCTCAGGAGCCAAAAGACTGCGGACAGACCCCGAGCGCGAGGATAAAGCTGAGAAGCTGTTGGGCTAACAATGGCTACCCAGACTCAGGAAGTTCAGAAGAGAAGGATAAACAACAAGAAAAAGAAGTCTTTAACACTCGACAACTTCTACACAGAGAAAATCCAGACAACCAAGCAACCAGAGGAGGAGAACAAACAAGCATCCGGACCCTCCTCAAATAAGGAAAATAGTTCACAAGCTATGGAAGAGTTCAAAACTGAGATTCTGAGGGCGATGGAAGAGATCTGGCAAGAAAATAACAGTTTAAAAGGTAGAATCTTGCAATTGGAAAGTGAGGCTCAGATATCAAATGAACTGATAAGCAAATTGAACACCAGAAATGACCAGATTGAAAAGATCATAGCTGAAAACGAAAAGTTTAGAGCCGAAAACCAGTCCCTAAACGCTAGAATTGAGCAATTAGAAGCTAATAATCTCTCAAGATAACAAGAACAAATAAAACAAAGTCAAAAGATTGAAAAAATAGATGGAAATATGAAATATCTCAATGAGAGAGTGACAGACCAAGAAAACTGGTCTAGAAGAGACAATTTGAGAATAATTGGTCTTCCAGAAAAACCAGAAATTAATAGAAACCTGGACTCCATACTAAAAGAAATTATTCAGCAAAATTG
>NW_025342579.1:0-3450 GCF_016433145.1 Gracilinanus agilis | reverse complement strand
TTTCATATTTTATTTTTCTCTAAAACAATTTTAACATTTATTTACTTAAATTTTTTAGTTCCAAATTGTCTTTTCCTTCTCATGCTCCTTCCCTGACATGGTGAGCAAGCTGATATATATTTAACATGTTTAATCATGTAAAACATTTTTGCATATTAGTAATTTTGAGAAAAAGATCTCAAACAAAAACAAAGCAGAAAGTGAAATATAGTAGTATTTTTTCAGTCTTCTTTTGGACTTCATCAGTTCTTTCTCAGAGGGCAAATGACATTTTTCATAATGGGTCACTGGGATTGTCTTAGATCACTGCATTGCTGAGAATAATTAGGTCATTCAGTTTTTTTATCAGAGAATATTGCTTTCACTATGTACATTGCTCTTCTGGTCCTACTTTCTTCAATTTGCCTCAGTTCATGTAAACCTTTCCAGATTTTCTGAAATCATCTTGCTTGTCATTTCTTATAGGACAATAGTATTCTATCACAATCATATAGCATAACTTGTTCATTCATTACCCACTTGATCGACAGTATTTCAAGTTCCAATTCTTTGCTTCAACAAAAAGCACTACAGTAAATATTTGTATACAAATAGGGCCATTTCTCTTTTTTGGTCTCTCAGATAGAGACCTAGTATACTTGTATTGATGGATCAGAAGATATACACAGTTTTGGAATTCTTTGACCATAGTTCCAGATCACTCTTGTAGTGTCCCAGTTTTCCTACATTCCCTCTAACATTTGTCATTTTCCTTTTCTGTCATATTAGCAAATTAAATAGGTGTTAGGTGGTACCTCAGAGTTGTTTTGATTTAAATTTCTTTAATCATGAGTGCTTTTATTCTATTAATTCTTCAAACACTGTATTCCAGAATTCTTTATTCCTCAAGATGATTTAAAATGGATTCCCCCCTTTTGTCATCCAAAGAGGCAGTGCTATAGATTGGCAAAAGCATTGACTGTAATTAAAGGACAATAATTCAAATCTGTTACTTGTAGGATAACCTTGTTTAATGGAACCCCAAAATTTACTTCTGTCCCTTGGGAACTTGCCTTCATGAAATTATCAGACTGATTGACCTTTGTCCCAGACCAAACAATAAGTCATCAAGCATTCTTAAAGCACCCAGAAAAGGAGTGACAGAGATAATCAGATTTTAAGTACCATTTTCTTAAAAGTTTCTCTCATTATATCTAGGCCTCTCCAGCTGGACTTCTCCTTCCATGTAAGCCAATAAATTATCCTTCTTTTCCTTTTATTCCCCAAAGTATTTATAGGACCCCAAGTTCTTTAATTCACTGGAAATTCCCAGTAGGAAAGTCCCATGTTGGACATTTCCATTCATGGTACATTTTCCAGAAGACATTGTTCCCACAGTTCCAGAACTTGGCACAGTGTGATATGTGTTTATGACTCTGTGTGATGATCTAATGAATTGTCTCTCTTGTCCTGATTAAAGACTTGTTCTTTTTAACTATGTTAGTGGTACTACATGAGATATAAATAGAATCCTAAGTTCATTAGTTTGAAGGAAATCTCCTTTCTTGATGTTCCTAACCTGCCTCCTCCCTACCACCCAAGAAAGTATATCAGAGCTGGGTGGCTCTGTGTGGTGTATGTATATATGATTTTGTGCTGTGGTCATAAGAGCCTCGTCTTCCTTGTCCTGATAAAAGATGCATTATTTTCTAACTGCTTAGGTGATTCTGTGTTTCTTTCAAGTTGACAGCCTTCATGGCAGGGATAGATAGGACGTGATATGTCATTATGAAAACTACCGAGTGTTTCCCTTCAAGAATGTTTAGAAAGTATGATTATTCACTGGAAAAAAATGATGAATTGGAATTAGAGAATTTTGATTAAAATCCAATCTTTGTCACTTACTACCTATTTGGCTTTGGATAAGTCTTTGAACTCTCAGTCTCATTAAGAATATATGTGAAATGCAAGGTTTGGACTAGATGATCCTTTTCCTTTAAAGATATGATTCATTCAATAGAATCTCATTTTGTTATCTTTTACCATGAAAACTATATATGTTAGAGGTTGATATTGTTGTTGTTGTTTGAAAAATAAATAATGGAGCATAAAAATAATTCTTTATCCCTCTTGTTCATCTCTATCCCACTGGAAAACTACTAGTCTCCCAGGAAGAGTCTAATAGCCAGGTCCATCATTTCCAGTCAGGAGAGAATTTCTGAAATTGTTGCTCCATTAAAAAAAATTTACTTAACTAATTTAGAATATTTTTCCATGATTACATGTTTCATGTTTTTCTCCTCTCCTCCTCCATCCCCCCTCCTAGAAGTGATGAGCAATTCCATTGGGTTTTACATGTATGATTTATCAAAACCTATTTCCAAAGGTTCTGGGTAAAGATGGCGGCAGAGTAAGAAGCAGCTCTTGACCTCTCCTGACCGAAACACACAAGACTCCTCAAGGGGACATAAAAACAAGTCCAGTCGAATGGAGGAACCCCACAACAGGGTGCAGCATGGAAGGTACGGGGAATCGGGACATTTCCATGATATAAAGGGGTGAAAAAGCTCTCACTAAATCACGGGCTGAGCAACCATCCCACCTCTACCCCCTCCACACACACAACCTTTAGCACCGAAGCCAGCTAAAAAGAAATAGAGCAAGTTTGGGGCACCCATCGAGTCATTGGCAGCTCCAGGGCCTGTTCCTGAGAGCAGCAAGATTTGGGACCCCAAAAAGCTAAAGAAAACACACAAACTCTGAGCGTGGGAGCAGGGCGCAGAGAACTGACGCAGGACACAGAACACAGGCTCAGAGCGCAGGCAGGGGCGGAGGCGTGGGTGGAGGCAGACACAGCCAAGAGCTAAAGCTCTGAAACCCTGAGTGGGGAACCAGTGCAGATGGGTATATGACTGTGGAAGCAGCGCCCTGAGACTTGTAAAGGAACCTCTGGCAGAGGATCAAGGAAGGGGGTCCACCAGGGGGCTTGACCTTGGAAAAAACCAGACCTCAGACCTCAGGAGCCAAAAGACCGCGGACAGACCCCGGGCGCAAGGATAAAGCTGAGAAGCTGCTGGGCTAACGATGGCTACCCAGTCTCAGGAAGTTTAGAAGAGAAGGATAAACAACAAGAAAAAGAAGTCTTTAACACTCGACAACTTCTACACAGAGAAAATCCAGACAAGCGAGAAAACAGAGGAGGAGAACAAACAAGCATCCGGACCCTCCTCAAATAAGGAAAACTCCTTACAAGCTATGGAAGAGTTCAAAACTGAGATTCTGAGGAAGATGGAAGAGATCTGGCAAGAAAATAACAGTTTAAAAGGTAGAATCTTGCAATTGGAAAATGAAGCCCAGAAATCAAATGAACTGATAAGCAAATTGAACACCAGAAATGACCAGATTGAAAAGATCATAGCTGAAAACGAAAAGTTTAGAGCCGAAAACCAGTCCCTAAAGGCTAGAATTGAG
>NW_025342578.1:0-1283 GCF_016433145.1 Gracilinanus agilis | reverse complement strand
AAACATCCCTTATTGTTGTGTAACTGAGGAGATAGATCCAGAGGAAGATCAGGAGAGTTCTCAAATTCAAACAGCTTAGTGGAAGAGCCCATGCTAGAATGCATGTCTTGTGGCTTCTTGTCTCAATTCTTCCTTTTTCTCTATTATACCTGCCCATGGGATGTTTCATTATGCCCAATTCTCTGTTTAGTATAATTCATAATGCAATTATTAATATTTAGAATCCACCAATTGTCCACAATATAATAAAGATACATTAAATAAGGCTCTCTAAGATGGACAATTCCAGCCATCCGAGAAATTGAAGTTCTCATTTTGTGGTTTCCCATCTCCCTTTCCTTTTAAGTGCTTGCTATGATGAAATATATTATTTTAATTTCTATTAAAACACCTCTTTTCTTCTCTTAATGCTGTGCATTAATTTTAAGAAGAGGCTTTTGTTCAGTTCTAAGCTCTGGATTGGGCTTACTTTGATGGTGTGGGGAATTGCTTGTCAATTGGTTGAGAGGTATAACCTCTTCACTATTTTATCTTGTGATGGAAGGTTTCTTAGGACTTATGGAAATTCATTTCGCATCAAAAAGATAAACACCTAAGGTTGCTTGGATGGAAAATTAGAGATAAATATGGAGAAAGAAATTAAATAGTAAATGAATGGAGAAAGAATGTTTTGTTTCATAGAACTATTTGGCCTAGATTCAAAAAGTAAAATTATCCTTTTAGATGACTAGTTTAGTTTTTAGAATTTCTATATTCACTTTAGTATTTAGTATAGTTGCATTTTAAAAATTTTTCTCTAGACATATTTTAGGTTAGATATGTTATTATTGTTAAGGGAAGTGATGCCTGTCATGGTTTGGAATTTTTAAAGCCATATCCCTCAATGAAGCTTGCTTTCAAAATAAAAATTAAGTTCCTTTTTTCCTGAGTTAAAGGACAACAGCTTATTGATAACCTCCATCCCGTGGTAAAAATGTTTGCTTTCTCTTCTGAACTATAGGTATGAACACCATGAGATATCTACTCTCTCAAAAACTAATAAAAGTACTGATTTTAAAACTTTTTAGTGGATAACTTGAATTTTTTCACCACAAAGAATGCTTCTTTAAGAAAAAAAAGTTCCATTTGTTGTTGGGACTCTTGTTAAAAGAGATAAGTCGCATAAAAGGAGCATGTAAAGGTATGAGGTTGTGCTTTGAATTGAAAATGTCATTGAATTTTTTTAAACATTTATTAATTTTCATTTTTAACATGGTTACATGATTCATGCTCCTCCTTTCCCC
>NW_025342577.1:0-1036 GCF_016433145.1 Gracilinanus agilis | reverse complement strand
GGGGCAAATAAGCTAGTGAGAATGTTTAGCAACTGGTACTTAGGAGGGGAAGCTGGTTTCCAATGAAGACCACCCATTACCCTCGCTATAATTGCCTATGTGGTTTTATAGCACATCTATAGGGCAGCATTGTTGAACATTTTAGAGACTGCATGCCCAAACTACAACTTCAAGCTGCCAATGAGCACCCCCTGCATTACCCAGACAATGGAAGGAGGAAAGGCTCACATTGGGCAGCTGGACAGAGGAGTGGGAAATGCAAAAAAGAGTCCTCAGTCACTGTGGAGAGGGGTAATGGAGTGGCCTCCTCTGTGGGGCCCCGGTTTCTCCAACACAGCTATAGGAGAACAAGATTCCTGGCAAGCCCCATCATTTTAGCCTAAGGGCTCATGGTCTTGGTTCATGTGGCTCTCTCACTGTTTGGGTCTTTATCTGTGACTCTGTGTCTCTCTCTATCTGTCTCCCCTATTTTAAGAGTTTAAAATATTACTAATAAAAATTAATGTACAGTCACATATGGAATCTCTGCTTAGAGAGGAATCTTAACATTTTGGACAGAGATTTAAATGGTGGACCCAGTGAGTCTCATGCATTTTTAGTTGGTCCAGGAGAACTATCTCTTCCATGGCCTTGGGCTCTCTGGCACTCTCAATGTAGCCCAGATTCATCTTAGCCTATGTGGCTATTTAATTATGTCAGTGCATCCATTAGGGCCAATGATTCACAACTAGTTAGGTCTTCTCATTACAAAGCCAGGATTCCTTCCAGGGGAGGCAGTGTGAACAATGGAAAGAGAGTTCTCTGTGAGTATTCCTGATTGACACTCTAGTCAGAGGACCTGGCATTAAATGCCACCTCCGGTACTATCTGTATGACATTGGGCAAGTCACTTCACACTCTGAAGCTCAGTGTTCTTGTCTTCATTCATTCATTCATTCATTCATTTATTTGTTTTAAAAACCCTCACCTTCCGTCTTGGAGTCAATACTTTCTATTGGTTCCAAGGCAGAAGAGTGGTAAGGGCTAGGCAATGGGC
>NW_025342576.1:0-1470 GCF_016433145.1 Gracilinanus agilis | reverse complement strand
CCCCCCCCTCTCTGCACCACACTACTTTCATCAATACAATGAGCCAGGACAATTCTGAAGGACTTATGGCAAAGAATGCCATTCCCCTTCAGAAAAAGAACTAATGGAGTCTGAATGCAGATTGAAGCATAGTATTTTTTACTCACTTTTATTTGTGTGTATTTTTATTTTGTAGTGTTGGTTTTATGTAACTTTCACAACTTGACCAGTATGGAAATATGTTTTACATGATAATTGTTTTATAATCTGGATCAAATAGCTTACTGTCTCAGGGAGGGGGGAAGAAAGGGAGGGTGGAAGACAATTTGGATCTTATAATTTTGGAAAACATGTTTAAAATTATTATTACATCTAATTGAGAAAATAAAATATTAAAAATAAACAAATAAATCCATTTTTAAAAAATATGATCATCTCTGTGGGTAGCTAAGGTGGGGTGGAGAAGGCCTACATTCCTCAAAATGGAGGTAAACCTCTATACTGAGCAGCTACTCATGGTAATAATATGGATAATGGTTTCCATATTTACATAGTACTTTAAGGTTTGCAAAGTCCTTTACATATATTTTTGTTTGATTCAATGAGGAAGGTACTATTATCCTGATTTATAAATGAGAATATTATATCTCAGGCAGGATTTAAACTCAAATATCCTTGGCTTCAAGCCTAACATTATATGTATGGCACCACAGATGTACAGGTCTCTCATGATCCCTTAGATACAGAAATATAAAAAAAGCATGTAGCCCAATAGTTTCCCTTAGAAGGAAACTGAACTTTTTCCCAGAGCAACCAAAATGTAGTACAAGTCTTGGAGGTAGAAGTGGGGATGGGGGAGTAGGGGAGATGGATTGTTTAGATTCCCCTGAAAAGCAAATATAATTCGCAAGCTGCTAAGCAATCAATTTCCTTCTTTTCATAATTGTACTGTCCAAATAATTCACTGGCTTTGTTCACTAAGATGCCACTCAAGACTTCTGTTCATATTTGCCTTTCTCCAGAGAGCATGCTACATCAGAAAATCCTCTTCTCTCTCTAAAACAGTATTTGTTTTTAAAGCTCTTCCCTTCAATCTTAGAATTAATAGTAAGTATTGGTTCTGAAACAGAAGAGAAGTGAGGGCTAAGCAATTGGGACTAAGTGGCTTCTCAGGGCCACACAGCTAGGAAGAGTCCAAGGCTAGATTTGAATCCAGGACCTCCCATCACTAGGTCTGGCTTTTAATCCACTGAATCACCTAACTACTCCTAAAACAGTACTTCTTAACCTTTTTTTATGGCATAGTGAAGTTGTATGCTCCCTTCTCAGAATAATGTTTCATTTTTAATTCCTTAATGAAAGAAATGTTAAATTTCATTTAGAGATTTGTGAAAAGTTATAATTTTTCTCCATCCAAGTTCTCAGACTACTCCCCAAAAAGATCCATGGATTTCAGGTTAAGAACTCTTTCCTTCCTTCCTTCCTTCCTTC
>NW_025342575.1:0-6413 GCF_016433145.1 Gracilinanus agilis | reverse complement strand
GGGGTACAAACCCAACAATGGTATGGCTGGATCAAAGGGCAGGCATTCTTTTATAGCCCTTTGAGCATGATTCCAAATTGCCAGCCAGAATGGTTGGATCAGTTCACAACTCCACCAGCAATGCATTAATGTCCCAATTTTGCCACATCCCCTCCAGCATTCATTACTCTCCCCTTCTTTCATTTTAGCCAATCTGCTAGGTGTGAGGTGATACCTCAGAGTTGTTTTGATTTGTATTTCTCTAATTATTAGAGATTTAGAGCACTTTCTCAAGACAGGGATTCTTAATGAGTCTATGAGTCAATAGACAGATATCATAGAGTCTATGAATTTGGATGGGAAAAAATTACAACATACTTTCCTTTTTTTCAAAAACCATTACTTTTTGTCTTAGAACTAATAATTAAGTGTTGGTTTCAAGGCAGAAGAGCAGCAAAGGGTAGGCAATTGGAGTTAAGTGACTTGCCCAGGATCACACAGCTAGGATGTGTCTGAGGTCACATTTGAACCCAAGACCTCCTGTCTCTAGGTCTGTCTCTCTATCCATGAGCCACCTAGTTGTCCCACATCTTTATTTTCAACAACCTTTAATTACAATTTAACATTTACTAACATATTTCTTTAAAATATTATTCTGAATCCATAAGCTTCACCATACTGCCAAAGGAGTACATAACACCAAAAAAGTTAAGAACCACTGATTGAAGAGTTTATTTTTTTTAAGCATAAGCAATGCATGAAATGTAGTTCTAGCAGACAAGAAATAATGTAATAATACATCATGAAAGCACTTGAAATATATGATTGCGAAAATATTGGAGCAATGAATTCCATTCAGCAGGATTTCTCTAAGATTAAATTACTGTGAAAATCCATGTACAATTTAATAACATTAAAATTAATTTGCCGGCCATCTGAATTTAGGCACTCAGTAAAACCTCATTAACTGAGAGTCACTTATTTGGAATTCAGGTGAATTTAGGCACAGGTTAACTTCATTTTTGCAACAGGGGAAAAATTGGTTTGCTAAGCAAATTAATGGTGTCAACAAAATGTAAGGGAAATGGTTAGGGTGTTTAGCAATAGCTCCCTACATTTGTATATTTATAAAGCACTTAATGGTTTGTAAAGTGCTCTTACTTTCAAATGATCTTCATGACAACTCTATCAGCTAGTCAGGGCAAAATGAATATTATTATTTCCATTTTACATGGAAAAACTTGGGTCTCAGAGAAGGCAAGTGACTGTGCAAGGTTCGGTAAGCTCTAAAGTCTAAAGTTAATGAAAAAGCTCTATTATTGTTCCTTAAGAAAGCTAACTTTTTTCCACATTTTTTTAAATCAACAATAGCAATACTTATTTGTAGACCAATTAATGTGCTAATTACATATGACCTCTTACCTACTGTTGACTTATATCCTTGGTACCTCTATTTGACACCACATTATTAGCTACTAATTCTCCTTATAGTATGCCATGTGCTTCAAGATCATTAAACCATGTTTCAACTTTTTACTAATTCTTTGTTCATCTCAACTCACACCCAGTTCCCTGGGTTATTTTAAATTAATAAGGGCTTGTTGTGTTTCCTGTAGGAATGAATAGTAAAGAAAACCTACTAATTTTTTTTAGGACTTTTTGGAGATTTTTTTAGCACTTTCCCTGGTGGCTCTTATCTTAATGTAAAATCTTCTGGAAGGCAGAAACAATATCTTGACTATATTCCTAATAGCTTTGTATAATTGGACAAATTTTAAACAGAAGTAATAGTTAGCTTATTAAGAAAAATAGGGGGAGTTGGGGGCCCAGAGGATACAATCAGGAAGACTCATCTTCTTGAGCTTAGATCTAAAAGGGGCAGCTCAGTGACTTAGTAAGTAGATAGAGGGCCAGCTATAGAGATGGGAGTTTCAGGGTTCAAACTTGGCCTCAGAGATTTCCTAGCAATATGATCCTAGGCAAGTCACTTATCCCCCATTGCCTAGCCCTTACTGCTCTTCTGCCTTGGAACCAATACTTAGTATTGATTCTAAGGTGGAAGATAAAGGTTTTTGAAAAGAGAAAGAAAGAAAAAATATGACTTATGTTGTCAACAGATGACAAAGGGATAGGACAGAAAAACAAAAGATTAAGAGATTCCAATGGGCACTTTACAAAGATAAATTTTAAACAAAGTTAACAGGTTTATGAAGAGGAAAAGACTTCCATTTATATATTTTAAAAAATAGTCCATATGTGGTGAAGTAAGTAATGGAAACAACAGGCAGATATCATTCTGATGTTTCTATAAGCTGTAACTGATCTTCAAAAAAGTTGAAGTCCATGGAGAAAGAAATTAAAGGCCTTGGAAACAAGGATAATTTTGTTTAAAAATGCATGAAGCTCTTTGATAATACAGTTTGGTTGGGGAAGTGCCAAGAATTCAGATCTAGCCACAAGAACAAAGCTAAAGTATTTTATGACACTAAATGAAATAAAAATTTTAAAAGGATAATTTCAGCAACTTTACAGTTATTTTCTAGGGGATCACTTACAACCACAACTCTGCAGCTGGGACCAGAAGTTATCTGGGTTGCCTCAGTGATTGAAAGAGAAGACGAAAGGTCTCAGTACTAGTCTGTGACTCAAGTCTACAGACAGATGATTAATTTAAGAGAAAGGATTATGTTAGGTTAGTGAAACAAGTTTAAAAATATGGACAGAAAAAGGAATGGTGTTTAATTTCTTTTTTTAAGAAGAGAAAAGAAGAAAAAAAGCAAAGGGAAGGGAAGGGAAGGAAATGGGATAAAGTGTCTTGGGAGTCTAGGGGTGGTTATGATTATGACTTCATCTCTTTATTCCTATATTGGTATCAGTGTTTCCATGGAACATAGAACTTCTTATCACCCAAACAGTTACTATATATTGATCAATATCATCAGTATTTAAAGTTCTTCTGAATCATCCTAGCTTTGTTATAAATTGTTGTTAATAACTGTTGTTTATAAACATTATTATAAATTGTTATAAAATTTATAAAAAATTATTATTTTTTTAAACCCCTAACTTCTGTGTATTGGCTCCTTGATGGAAGAGTGGTAAGGGTGGGCAATGGGAGTCACACAGCTGGGAAGTGTCTGAGGCTGGATTTGAACCTAGGACCTCCCGTCTCTAGGCCTAACTCTCAATACACTGAGCTACCCAGCTGCCCCCTATAAAAAATTATAAACGTTATAGACAGACAAAGTTCTCCATTAATTCCTGTGGGGCCAGGATACTAGTAGAATAACTCACAGACTGCTTAGTTGGTTTAGGCAAAATCCTATAGAAGAATTCTATAGGGAAAATGTGACAGGTCACGGATCTCTGGATACTTATAGGACAAGGAGGATTACCTAAATCCCAGAGTCCCAGAAAAGAAGCAAAAGCCATTAGAAGGAAAAAACTGGAAAACAAATTACAGGAGTAAATTTGAAAGCCATAAGCAAGAAGGACCATCAAGTTAATACCAGTTGGTTCTGGTACATGAGAAACAAAACTCAGAGGGATCTACGATAAATTTATGCCAGGATTTTGGCAGTAATTATGATCCACTTGGTATCCCCCAGTTCATTGCTGGGTTTTTTGGGTTTTTGTTGTTGTTTTTTTTAATTTTTTAAACCCTTCTGTGTATTGACTTATAGGTGGAAGATTGGTAAGGGTGGGCAATGGGGGTCAAGTGACTTGCCCAGGGTCACACAGCTAGGAAGTGTCTGAGGCCAGATTTGAACCTAGGACCTCCTGTCTCTAGGCCTGGCTCTCAATCCACTGAGCTACCCAGTTGCCCCTCATTGCTGGTTTTTATCATTTTCCACTATGGAACAAGACATGATCATCAACAGTTGCTTGGTCTTCATTGATCTCATTATTGCCACACCAGATAAGACATATCTTTTGGCAAATCAGATCAATACTGGAAGAACAGATTTGAAAGGACTATATATAGTTCATAGTCTAGCATGAACATTCAAAAAATCACCTAATCGAGGACAGGTAAGTGGTTCAGTGGATGGAGAACCAGGGGCGGAGTCCAGAGGTCCTGGGTTCAGCTGTGTTATCCTGGGCAGGTCCCTTAATCCCCAATGCTTAGCTCTAACCACTCTTCTGCCTTAGTACCAATATATAGTATTGATTTGAAAACAAAAGGCAAGGTTTGTTTTTTAAGTTAATTTCTAGCAATGTTGGGATTCGCCATTATTCTGGTCATATTTCTCAGCTGCCTGGCATTGACAATGACAATAAACAGCTGTACAGTACTACAAAAGTCTTCTGTGTTCTCTGAAATAATCATTCACCATAAGAAAAATAGACTAGCTAGAAAGATCTGCATGCACTGATACAGGGCAAAATAAGCAGAACTGGAAGAACATTGTACACTGTAACAGCAACATTGGATGACGATTATCTGTGAAAATTTGGCTATTCTCAGCAGTGCAATGATCTGGGACAATCCTGAAAGACTTATGACAGGAAACACTATCTACTTCCAGAGAAAGAATTGTTGGAGTTGGATGATTGTGGGTCAAAGCATACTATCTTTCACATCAGTGTATTTACAGTTTTATTTTGGGGTTTTGGTTTTTATGAGTTTGCTTTAAGAACGATGATAAATATGAAAGTGTGTTTTGCATGATAATAAGAAAATTTTAAAAAGAAAAACAGGCAATTGTGCATTATTTATATTATTGGTTTATGTTGTTGGCTAGAGCTGGGTCCTTTTCTAATTTAATTTTTTAAATTTTGCACTTAAACACCAAATAAATTGAGCACTTCCATATTCATTACAGAACTGGAGGTGATTGTGCATGAAACTTTGAATCTCTGTTTTGTAAAGATTGCTTTTCTTTTAAAATATAGAATAAATTTAACTTGTAACTTTCAAAGCTATCCTGCTAGTCTAGGATTCCTCCTGACCTTCCTTCTGTTTTTATCTCATTTGCGGGGAACCTTATCCCCCCATGCCTCTTGTACGTCTCTACTCCTAATTGAACAGACTATCCTCAAGCAAAATATGTTCTATGCCTGTGTTCTTTATAGTATATTTATGCAATAGATTTTTAGTATTGAAAAGTCCCTTAGAGATTTTGTAATCTAACTCCTTTATCTTAAAAGTGAGGAAACCAAGGCCCCAAGAGGAAAACAATTTCCCTATGATCAGACAGAAAGTTGGCAACAGCTAGCACTGGGTTCTCCTGATACCCACTCCAGTATTCTTTATCTTGAGCCATAATGCCATTGGATAGTGACTGATCTTTAGCATCCCCCCCCAAAACCCGACACACACACAGACATCTTCTCATCTCAAATAACTCAACCAGGACTGCTCCCAAACTCCAACACAAACCCAAAGTAGCAATAATCTATGATCTCAAAGTAGCTAGAAAAGCAAAAATAACACTTGAAAATATATTGAAAATATATACTTGGAAGAGAAAAGTAAAGATGGTATATCCATAGCCCCACCTGTTCTTTCTCCTAATGGATTCAAAATACTTCATTTCACTTGCTAATTCACTCCTCATCCATAGTTTGGGTTCCAGCTATCTTTTATTTTCAAGTCCTACAGATTTTCTAGGAAATTTTATGAAAAATTCTACTAGGAAAAAATTAATCCAAGGCAACAGTGAAATGTATGGTGGGATTTTACCTATTTGAGGTGATGTTCCTACTTTATACTCATTCATCAATTTCACCTAAGCATTATTGTTCTCATAAAAGACCAACTTTACCTTCCCACTAAAAAGGTGATGGCATACCAATAACACTATCTTCTTTGCAGTTATGATCTGAAATCAGGATGTCTGGTGGGTAGTTCTATAAAGACAATACTTGCTGAGAACTTAATATCGCTCATTGACTCTCCAGCATTTTTTTTATTTTTTAAACATTTATTAATATTCATTTTTAACATGGTTACATGATTCATGCTCCTACTTTCCCCTTCACCACTCACACCCCTCCCCACCCATGGCCGATGCACATTTCCACTAGTTTTGTCATGTGTCCTTGTTCAAGACCTATTTCCAAATTGTTGGTAGTTGCATTGGTGTGGTAGTTTCGAGTCCACACCCTCAATCATGTCTACCCCGACCCATGCGTTCAAGCAGTTGTTTTTCTTATATGTTTCCTCTCCTGCAGTCCTTCCTCTGAATGTGGGTAGCATCTTTACCATAAATCCCTCAGAGCTGTCCTGTGTCATTGCTTTCTGCTGGTACAGAAGTCCATTACATTCGATTTTACCACAGTATATCAGTCTCTGTGTACAATGTTCTTCTGGCTCTGCTCCTTTCATTCTGCATCAGTTCCTGGAGGTCTCTCCAGTTCACCTGGAACTCCTCCAGTTTATTATTCCTTTTAGCACAATAGTATTCCATCACCAGCATATACCACAATTT
>NW_025342574.1:0-1901 GCF_016433145.1 Gracilinanus agilis | reverse complement strand
AATTCTGGGTTGCTCAAAATAGGAAGACTAGTGAAGATATATAAGGGAAGTGTCTTGGAAAGACTATGAATCCATGTGTGGACATTTTGTCAGTAATCATTTGGTTTCCCTTGTGGTAGTATATCTGGACTCACAGACATTCAAAAAAGGTTTTGAGTTTCAGCTCCCTCCTCTTTGCCTTTTTTTCTCATATACATTTCTTTAAAGACTCCTTTGTTCGCATAGCTAATAAGAGATTATGATGTGTAGGTTTTGTATGGGCTTCATGTCCATCTGAGGTCATGTGACTACAAAATAAAGGTCTTTCTCCTTGGCCTTTTCACTTGTTCTTTTCTATTTTATGGGAAAGGAGTAGAATCTCCAGTGTGAATATGTATATTTTTAATTTCCATGTCATTCATATTGTGGAAAAAAAAACAACCCAGGGAATTCCCCATCCTCCCAAATCCAAAAACTAAACAAATAAGAAAAATACATAAACAAATAAATAAAAATGTATGCTTTGTTCTGCATTCTTTTTCCACCATTTCCTTCTCTAGAAATGGATAGCATTTTTAGATTATTATTGTTACCATATACATCAGTTTAGATTATTTTGTTTGGCATTGACTCTTGTATTAAACTCACTTCTTTATGTATTCGAGAAATAAGGCCTTTATTAGAGAAACTTGTAATTTTTTAAGTTATATTTACTGTCAATTTCCATTCATCCCATTTCCCTACTGTTTATCTTCTTTCTTCCTTTACTCTATCTATCCTTAAAAGTGGTTTGCTTCTGCCCATTGCCTCCCTCAATTTACTCTCCTATCACCACCACTTCTCTTTTCTAATTACCTTCTCCTTTGATCTTTTTGGGAAGAATTTTAGTTTATTCCCATTATAGATAATGCTTGCAAGTTATTTTAGCTAGATATCATTTATAACTTTAAGGAATTTTCCTTTTATTCCAATATTTTCTAGTATTTTTATAAGAAATAGGTAGGTATTATGTTTTGTCAAAGACTTTTTCTACATTCTTTGATATAATTATTAAGTTTCTGTTTTTTTTTTAAAAATTGATATAGTCACCCGGGTTAAGATGGAGGCAGTGTAAAAAGCAGCTCTTAACCTCTCCTGACCGAAACACACAAGACTCCTCAAGGGGATATAAAAACAAGTCCAGACAAATGGAGGAACCCCACAACAGGGTGCAGCGTGGAAGGTACGTGGAATCGGGACATTTCCATGCTATAAAGGGGTGAAACAGCTCTCACTAAATCTCGAGCTGAGCAACCACCCCACCTCCACCCCTACCACACACACCACCTATAGCGCCAAAGCCAGTTAAAAAGAAATAGAGCAAGTTTGGGGCACCCATTGAATCATTGGCAGCTCCAGGGCCTGTTCCTGAGAGCAGCAAGATTTGGGACCCCAAAAAGCCAAAGAATGCACGCAAACTCTGAGCGCTGGAGCAGCGGAGGCATGGGAGGAGGCAGACACAGCCACCAGCTAAAGCTCTGAAACCCTGAGTGGGGAACCAGCGTAGATGGGTATACGACTGTGGAAGCAGCGCCCTGAGACTTGTAAAGGAACCTCTGGCAGAGGATCAAGCAAGGGGGTCAACCAGGGGGCTTGACCTTGGAAAAAACCAGAACTCAGACCTCAGGAGCCAAAAGACCGCGGACAGACCCAGAGCGCAAGGATAAAGGTGAGAAGCTGCTGGGCTAATGATGGCTACCCAGACTCAGGAAGTTCAGAAGAGAAAGATTAACAACAAGAAAAAGAAGTCTTTAACACTCCACAACTTTTACACAGAGAAAATCCAGACAACCGCGCAAACAGAGGAGAACAAAAAAGCATCCGGACCCTCCTCAAATAAGGAAAACTCCTCACAAGCTATGGAAGAGTTCAAAACTGAGATT
>NW_025342573.1:0-1069 GCF_016433145.1 Gracilinanus agilis | reverse complement strand
CACCTAGAAGAGAGATGAGATTAGGAGCAGTGGATGGAAGACCCAGAAAGGTAGCCTTAGGGTACACATAAGACATAAGGAAGGCCTTCCTAACAATTAAGAGTTGTCCAAAAGGGTAATGGGATAGTGTTGCAGCTAATAGGTGACCCTACGTTAGGGTACCCCCATTCCAGTTAAGATGGCCACTTGTTAGGGGTAACATGGGGTAGGCATTCCTGAGCAGCCAAGATTGAACTAGAGAACCGCAGAGGACCTCTCCAACTGTGAAATCCTATAATGGGAGGGGACAGCTGGTAGCTCACTGGATTGAGAGTCAGGGCTAGAGATGGGTGGTCCTGGGTTCAAATCCAGCCTCAGACACTTCCAAGCTGTGTGACCCTGGGCAAGTCACTTGACCCCCATTGCCTACCCTTACAACTCTTCCACCTAGGAGTCAATAGACAGAACTTAAGGGTTTAAAAGCAAACAAACAAACAAAATCCTATAATGGGATTAATGGGAGAAAGGTGACTAGTGTCAGCCACAGTGATATGGGAGTACAGGCTTCCCCTAGATACATGAACACCCCAGATTGGAGTCCAGCTCAGAGAGTACATGAAAGACTCATTTTTCCTTGCATTCCTGCAGTGCTACGTAATGTTACTTTGAGGCCCTCTGGTCTCTCCCTTCAATTTTTTTTTTATTTGGAAAATTTAATTAAATTAATTAATTTAGAATATTTTCCATGGTTGCAAGATTCATGTTCTTTCCCTGCCCTCCTCCCAGTTCCCTCCAGTACACAACACACATTTCCACTGGGTTTTCAGGTGTCATTGATCAAGACCTATTTCCATATTATTGATATTTGAACTAGAGTGATAGTTTAGAGTCAATATCCCCAGGCATAACCACATCAACCTGTGTGTTCAAGCAGTTATTTTTCTCCTGTGTTTCCTCTGAGTGTGGAGACAATCTTTCTCATAAGTCCCTCAGAATTGTCCTGGATCATTGCATTGCTGCTAGTACAGAAGCCCATTACATTCATTCGTACCACAATATATCAGTCTCTGTGTATAATGTTCTCCTGCTT
>NW_025342572.1:0-1079 GCF_016433145.1 Gracilinanus agilis | reverse complement strand
AAGGAGCAGAGCCAGAAGAACATTGTACACAGAGACTGGTATATTATGGTAAAATAGAATGTAATGGACTTCTGTACTAGCAGCAATGCAATGACCCAGGACAGTTGTGAGGAACTTATGGTAAAGAATGCCACCCACATTCAGAGGAAGAACTGCAGGAGAGGAAACATAGAAAAAAAAAAAAAAACAACTGCTTGAACGCATGGGTTGAGGCAGACATGATTGGGGAAGTAGACTTGAAACTACCACATCAATGCAACTAACAACAATTTGGAAATAGGTCTTGATCAATGACACATGTTAAAACCAGTGGAAATGTGCATCGGTCATGGGTGTGGGGAGTACAGGGGCTGAAGGGGAAAGTAGGAGCATGAATCATGTAACCATGTTAAAAATATATGTGAATAAATGTTTAAAAAAAAGTCAGAAGAAAAACAAAGTAGAGAATTGAAAGCAATATAATAAGAAATGGGCCAAATGAAAAAGGAGGTTCAAAAGGTCATGAAAGAAAATCATTCTATAAAAATTAGGATTTGGTACCTAGCAGCTAATCACTTCATGAGACATCAAGGAGCAATAAAACAAAATCAAAAGGAAAAAAAAACCTAGAAGAAATCTCATTGAAAAAAAAAAAGAACTAACCTGGAGAATAGATTTAAGAATTATTGGAATATCTGAAAGTTTGATTAAAACAACAATAACAACAACTTGGCTACTCTCAGCAATGCAATGAACTGGTACAATCTTGAAGACTTATGAAGAGGATTGCTATCTACTTCCAGAGAAAGAACTGTTGGAGTCATTTTTCACACCAATGTGTGTTTATGGTTTTATTTTGAGTTTCTGATGATATATAAGCGTACTCTTACAACAATGACTAATATGGTAGCGTGTTTTACATGATAATAAAAAAATTTTTTTTTTAAATTAGGAAAACCCGTGGCAGAATATCTAACAGACACTGTGGCTAGAACTCCAGGCCTGGAGACAGAAAGACCTAGTTTCAAATCTGGCCTCAGACACTTTCTTGTCGTGTCACCTTGGGCAATTCACCTAACCCTGTTGGCCTAGCCCTTGCC
>NW_025342571.1:0-1922 GCF_016433145.1 Gracilinanus agilis | reverse complement strand
AGGGCGACAGAGGGGCTAGGAAGAGGTTCTTGGTAAAGGGGGTCTCCCAGGGGGCTTCGACTGGCTTTAATTCCCTTCCTGCCACGCGGTCAGTAAGCGGTCTTCTCTGCCGTGTCTGCCGAGGCACCAAGGGATGGCCTAGAGGACGCGGAGCTGGCCCGGACTCGTGGTGGAGTCTCCCTTCGGACACTTTCTGCATGACTGGAGGACACGGAAACCTTCACGGATTCAGGCGACGATGGATGCCGTTGTAGAGGAAGATCCAACCTGCCCTGGGAAAGGGGCCCCTCAACGTCGAGTCCCCGTTCAGTGACAGATCGCAGGACCAGAGGAGCAGCTTGGGGCGCCGGGCGGAGCTCCCACCAACTCGCCCCCTTTCCATTGCTTTTGGCTGGAGACTCTCCCTCTGACTGGTGGATTCTTTGTGATTGCCCTGCGGGGATGGCGGTAACGCTTGGGAGGGCTTTTGCTGGAGTTCGTTCCCTTGATAGGGTGCAGCCTCCGATTGGCAAGACATGGGCAGTGTCCATCGTGCAAAGGAGCGGCGTTGGGCCTCTCGGGGCGTACGTGGAAGTCTTGCCTCAGCAAAGGCATGAGCGTCTCAGGACGGGGCAATCTTTGACCAGCGTGGGTTGGCTCGGGTGGTCCTTCGCACAGCTGAGGACCATAAGAAGTTATTCTCCTAAGGAAGATGGAGACACTGACTCTGGGGGGGATGTGGATAGCAAGCATTGTCCTGGGGAAGAAGAGGTCCAAAGAGTCCAGACGAGAGAGGACTCAAGCCTGGAGGAAGATGGTGGTTCATAGGGAGAGAGAGGAAAGGGCAAGCACAAGAGACAGGAAAGAAGTCTGACAGGATTGATAAAACAAAGGGAAAAAAAAAAAAAAAGAAGTGCCAAGAGGGGGACAGGCATGATGGACCAAATGTGTGCCAGAGGAGCCTCACTGGAGAAGTAGTTCCATGGCATTTTTAGCCTTGACAGGTTACTGGGTTCTTGGGAGACACACTGAAGGAGATGGCAGTTCTTTAAGCTTTTTTTTTTTAACTTGTAGTTTTGTTACTCAATCATAACATTAATAAGAACAAGTGTTTTAAGTTATTAATGTTCGTTTTTAGCATGCACATAGTTCTGCCTGGCTCTAACAATTTAAAAAGGATTGTTATTAATTAATTATCATTAATAATGTTTATTTTCTTCTGTTTTCTTTTATATCCTTCTTAGCAGAGTTATAATCAATATTAGTCATTATTGATAGTGTTTGTTATTGTGTTATTTACGATGGCTGTTCTGTATCACAGTCAAAATGATTTTAATATGAATTAATATTACTTTCTAATAGCAATACCCATTGCTATCATTATCTTTTCCCTCACCATAATTATCAGTGCCCCATAGTCATGGTGTGGGCTGCAGACAGATTGGAGTGCTGGGAGATGAGGGGAGGAATTCGGTGTCACACTTCTAGGTTCATGACACTCTTAGTGGTTTAAGCTGAGACCCTCAGATCCATTAGATCAAGTGACCAAAAGCCTTTTCCCCCATGTGTTCAGTCTGACTGATCAGACGAATCTTCTCACTGAGCCGGCAATAGAATCACTGGGGAGGTGGAAAGCAGAGTCCGAGTCCTAAGCTTTGGGGAACCAAGATTGGGATGTTTAAGAAGGTGTATTAGGTTGTTAAACACTCTTGGTCACCGGCCTGTTCATTGGGAGGAAGAAGAATTAATCTGAATGAAATTGGAATGAAAAGGACAAGAACATTCCTGGAGAGGTCCAGGCCACGTGTCTCAGCAGCCCCTTCTATCGTTCACCTCTAGGTCTTTGCCCAAACAGTCTTTTCCTCCCCCCATCTTTAGAATGAACACCCTCCTGACATTGTCCCCTGAGAATTCCTAGCAAACTCCTGAGAGGAGCCCAGGTG
>NW_025342570.1:0-1088 GCF_016433145.1 Gracilinanus agilis | reverse complement strand
TTTATGAAGTCTTCCCCCATTAGTATGTAAGCTCCTTAGAGGGTAGCGACTGCCTTTTCTTCTAGTAGTCTGATCTCCAGGGCTTAGTTTAGTATCTAACACAAAGTAAGTTCTTAATGGGTGCTTTATCTAGCTAGTTACAATGTAAGCTCCCTGAGGGAAAAGACTGTTTCATTTCTCTCTTTGTTCCTTTTGCCTGATAGGTAGTAGTTAACTTAGTAAAAATTTGTAAAACTGAATAGTGAATCCAATAGTTTTGACAACCATCAGCACAAATGTTATCTCCATAGGTATAGACTGCAATTGAGGTGTCTTTTCATCCTATATGACTTCATGATTTATTCATCTCTCTCTCTCTGTCTCTCTCTCATATATATTTTTCTGAAAATAAAAATAATTTGTTTAGATTTTTAAAAGATTTAGTGACACAGAATGTACAGTATGTCTTTAAGTAAAACACTTCATTTCTCTCTTCTCCTTTCACCTTCAATCAACACCATTTAACAAGCCTTTGTTTTCTTAACTAGCTTTGTATCTATAAGATCCACTAAGAATAAAAATGGAACACCCAGCTGTGTGACCCTGGGCAAGTCACTTGACCCCCATTGCCTACCCTTACCAATCTTCCACCTGTAAGTCAATACACAGAAGTTAAGGGTTTAAAAAATTAAAAAAAAATGGAACACTTTGATTAAAATGATAATTAGCATCCAAGAAACAAAAAGAAACTTAAAAAATACAATTGAAAATGCCTGCCCTTTGATCCAGCCATACCATTGCTGGGTTTGTACCCCAAAGAGATCATAGATAAACAGACTTGTACGAAAATATTTATAGCTGCGCTTTTTCTGGTGGCAACAAACTGGAAAAGGAGGGTATGTCCTTCAATTGGGGAATGGCTGAACAAACTGTGGTATATGCGGGTGATGGAATACTATTGTGCTAAAAGGAGTAATAAACTGGAGAAGTTCCAGGCGAACTGGAGAGACCTCCGGGAACTGATGCAGAGCGAAAGGAGCAGAGCCAGAAGAACACTGTACACAGAGACTGATATACTGTGGTAAAATAGAATGCAATGGACTTCTGTA
>NW_025342569.1:0-2456 GCF_016433145.1 Gracilinanus agilis | reverse complement strand
CTTGTTTACTTACTGGATGGTTTGCAATTATAATACAAAGCTCAGTAGCCCGGGGGATCCATAGGTTGAATTTCTGTGACATCAAAGTAGTTATCCAATTCAATGGGGGAAAAGTCTGTCAAACTGATTATCAGGTATGCTTGTAGGACCTCACCAATTCCCCACTTCTCCAATCTATTTCAGATATTCTCTCATCAACATTGTATAAATATAGTATTAAAGAAAACTGGGTTGAACCTCTCCTTTACAAGTATCATCTTTATTTGTGTATTACTTTTATTCATTAATCAATGTAAGATCCCTCATGGGATTTGTCTGCTTTTTGGCCTTTTGTCTCTCCAATCTTAGCAAAATGTTATGCATATATTAGGTACTTAACAAATGTTGCTGAAAGAACAAACAAATTATCTGTAAGAAAAATGGAACTAAAAGAGAAATAACATTCTTTAAGTTGGGTATTAAATTGTTTTTAAAAAATCTGTGTTTATGTGAAATTTGGAGGAATGAATTTTTTTTAAATAAAAAGCTTTAAACAATGGTGATACTCATGTTTTCAGGGAAATGTTTCAGAAACCTGTAAGTATCCGGCAGGTTTCTGTACTGGGTCCTCTTCTCTGTACTGCTTCACTAAGTGATCTTGTCAGTTCCCATAGATTTAATTACCATCTTTATGCTGATAATTTTCGATTCTACCTTTCCTCCCCCAGTCTCTGCTTATTTCCAATCTTTAATCTCCAATTGCCTTTCAGACATCTTGAAATGGATATACAGTAAACATCTTAAACCAAATATAACCAAAACAGAACTCCATAAACTCTCTCCCTCTCCTACATTATTAGTGAAACCCCATTCTCCCAGCCCCTCAGGCTCACAACCTAGGAGGTATCCTGGATTCCTCACTGTCTCATCTTTCCCACATCCAAGCTGTTGCTGGGGCCTATTGATTTCATTTTTGCAAAATCTCTCAAATAAGCCCCTTTCTCTCTTCTGACACTGCTACCTTCTAGTGCAGATATTCATCCCCTCATGCCTTGATTACTGCAAGGGGCTGCTTCTGGTGAGTCTGACTATCTTGAGTTTCTCCTTAGCCCAATCTATAATCCATTCAGCAACTGATGGGACTTTTCTACAGTTCAGATCTGATCATAAAATCCTCCTCCTCCATAGACTCCAGTAGTTTTCTATGTCCTTCAGGAACAAATACAAAATGCTTTTCTTAATGTTCTAATGTCTTTATAACCTAGCCCTCTTCTCCTTTCCAAACTTATGGAATTCTGAGAAGATGGTGGCTTAGACACAGCAAAACTTCAGACTTCCTAATCCTTCCATACCAAGATAAAAAACAAAGTGTTTCAAGGGGACAGAAAACCAAATCTAACAATAGGACAGAGCTGGGGTGTGGGTGGGGGGGTCCTCCTGCTAGACTCAGCTCAAGAGGTACACCAAAAAAAAATCCTGAATTCTTGAACTGTTGGGTTTGAAAGTAAGAAAGAAGGAAGATCCTAGGATGCCTCCCCCACATGCTATGCTGAGTCTCCAGTGGTTCCTGGAATCTCTGGGCAGGCAAGGGCACTAGTCTAGAGGGAAAGCCTTGCTGGCACAGCTGTGCCAGGTTTAGGGATCTGATCACAGATGGCAGGGAGGTGGCTAAAGGAGAAATGCAGAGAGGGCAGCTTAGTCACAGTGAAAATGCTCCATCTTGTCCATCACCCCCTTCTCTGGAGGTTTTGGTCTCAGGGCACATCAAGCTCTGCAGATCAACTCCACCCTGGCTTAATCCCAACAAAAGGGCAGACAAGAAGTCTTAAAAGGGCAGAGAAACTCCAACACCCCTCCCCCAAAGACTGCAGAGAAAGTAGCTACAAACTTCTGTTGCCAGCTGGGGAAGACCTTACATTAGAGCTCATTAAAAACATGAGCTTAAAATAATCAATCAGTGGATCAGAGAAAAATCCCATTCAGGACAGAATAGAATAAACCCACTGATCCAGCAAATAACCAGAGGAACAAGATTACAGCCAATTACAGGGAGGAAAGAAGGAAAAAATATGAGTAAACAACAGAAAAAGAAGAAAGAAATTACAATTGACAGCTTCTATTCAGGAAATGAATAAAAAGCAAATGAAACAGAGGAAGTCCAAGGAACTCCAAAAAAAAACACAGAAACTCCAGCAAATTGGACACAGGCTTTGGAAGAACTCAAAATACAATTAAAAAAAAAAAAACAATTAAGAGAGGCTGAAGATAATTAGGAAAACAACTTAAAAATCAAAATGTCATCTTTAAACGGAGGCACATGAACTAAAACAAGAAAATAGTATCTTGAAAGCCAAAATTGACCAGTTTGAAAATGAGCCAAAGAAGGTAAAAGATGACCTACAAAGAAAAACAGACCATAGGGAGAAGGAAAACCAAAAAACCAGGGATGAAATTCAGTCTTTAAAATTTAGAATCCA
>NW_025342568.1:0-3066 GCF_016433145.1 Gracilinanus agilis | reverse complement strand
TATATAAAAGAAAAAGGATTTCTAATTATAAGGGATTCTAACTCCACCCAAATAAACTTCTAGGTCCCACAAGAAACTGCTTCTCTTGTGGCTCACAGGTTACACTAATCCTCCCTGATCTAACTAACCAAATGTGTATTATTCTAAATAAACTTGACCACTCTAACTCTTAACTTTTCAATTAAGTTATAAATATAACCAAAGCTAGCTGGTTGAGTCTCCACAAGAATCAAGTTCAGACTCTGAGCCTGAACAGACTCGGAGTCCAAACCAAAGACCAGGTTTTGTTTGGTCTTTTCACAGTTTAACCAATCTATAGACAGTAACAGAGAAATGAATAGTGTTTCCCAAGTTGGAAAAGAAAACACTCCCCTCCTTCAAGTCTTTCCCTCAGACCTAGATAGAGAGAGGCAAAGATGTTACCTTCTCCAGCCCTGAGAGAGAAAGCAGCTGCATGTAGCTCTGTGGACTGCCAGAAGCCACACCTGGAATGCCACACCCAGAGGGTGAAAGTCATAGAATAATGGTTATAACTGCCAACAGTTGAAATTAACACTCTCTCTCAGCTCTATTTGAAACTCTAATTCTTCCTCAAGCCAGTTTCTCTGATTCTTATCTTTAAACTAATAAAACAATACTTATTTTCTAATATCATTCTTATAACATATACACATTTATACACACACGCACATAGAGAGACAGAGAGAAAGAAAGGGAGAGAGAAAGAGAGACAAAGGGAGACAAAGAGAAAGAGAGAGAGAGAATTATTTAGTTTGCTAGGCAAGTCAATAAGTCGATTATCCCTCTTCCTCTTTTTTTCAATAGTTTAGCCTCTTCACCTTGACCAAAATATGATGGCAGATTTTATCAGGTCAATGTTGTTAAGGGAGCCAATGAACAATCAAATAGAATTTTAACCTTAATTGGTAAAAGCAGATGCCCTATTGCAATACTTTAGACAAAATCACAGGCAGGATCCTTGAAAATACTATTTCCAGATTGGAGGTTGAATCACTACTCAAAATAAGATATTCTTCAAACTATCAGAATGCATTTATCCAGTCATTTAGAACATTCCAAATACTGTGCTAAATGCTAGAGATACACAAAATAAGTGAAAACTATAGTTCTTTCATTTAAGGAGGTCATATTATAATAGGGTAGACAACATAAGTAATTATGTACATGCATGATCTATATCCATAGCTATACATGTATAGACATCTATATTTATCTTTGGTTTTATATCTATGTTGGAACCTATATCTGTCAAATTTTTTAGTGAAAATAAAGGTTAAGTGTATAAATATTTTTTATTGTCATGCCAGTAGGAAAACAAAAGTTTTGACTGAAGTGTCTGTATTAATGACTCTGTGATAGTCTGAGTATTTTGATGTTGTTCTCCTCCTCTTATATACAAAATATTGGTTGGACAGGAGACAAAGTGTTTCATAGATTAAGAGCCTGAGAGACTAACATATGGACAATGTTTCTGAGCTTGAGGGAAAATTTAAGAGTAAGGGAAGATATTAACAAATTAAGAAGGGCAGAGATTAATGAAGGGCATGCAACTCAAAAAATTAGAAAGCGAGCAAATTAAAAATCCCCAGATGAAAACTAAATTAGAAATACTAAAAATCAAGGGAGAAATCAATAAAATCGAAAGTAAAAGAACTATTGAATTAATAAATAAGACTAGAAGCAGGTATTTTGAAAAAGCAGATAAAATAGACAAAGTACTGGTCAATCTAATTAAAAAGAGGAAAGGAGAAAACCAAATTGACAGTATCAAAGATGAAAAGGGAGACCTTACCTCTAATGAAGAGGAAATTAAGGCAATCATTAAAAACTATTTTGCCCAATTATATGGCAATAAATATAACAATCTAGGAGATATGGATGAATATTTACAAAAATATAAATTGCCTAGATTAACAGCAGAAGAAATAGAATACCTAAATAATCCCATATCAGAAAAAGAAATTGAACAAGCCATCAAAGAACTCCCTAAGAAAAAATCGCCAGGGCCTGATGGATTCACAAGTGAATTCTATCAGACATTCAAAGAGCAACTAATCCCAATACTACACAAATTATTTAATATAATAAGCAAAGAAGGAGTCCTACCAAATTCCTTTTATGACACAAATATGGTACTGATTCCAAAGCCAGGGAGATCAAAAACAGAGAAAGAAAACTACAGACCAATCTCCCTAATGAACATAGATGCAAAAAATTTAAATAGAATATTAGCAAAGAGACTCCAGCAAGTAATCAAGAGAATCATCCACCATGATCAGGTGGGATTTATACCAGGAATGCAAGGAAGTTCTACATTAGGAAAACAATCCACATAATTGACCATATCAACAATCTAACAAACAAAAATCACATGAATATCTCAATAGATGCTGAAAGAGCCTTTGACAAAATACAGCATCCATTCCTATTGAAAACACTGGAAAGTATAGGAATAGAAGGACTTTTCCTAGAAATAATAAACAGTATATACCTAAAACCATCAACAAGCATCATAAGCAATGGGGATAAATTAGAAGCCTTCCCAATAAGATCAGGAGTAAAACAAGGATGCCCATTACCACCTCTATTATTCAACATAATACTAGAAACACTAGCAATAGGAATTAGAGATGAAAAAGAAATTGAAGGTATCAAGATAGGCAATGAGGATACTAAGCTATCACTCTTTACAGACGATATGATGGTATACTTAAAAAAATCCTAGAGAATCAACTAAGAAGCTTGTAGAAATAATCAACAACTTTAGCAAAGTTGCAGGATACAAAATAAATGCACATAAATCATCAGCATTTCTATACATTTCCAACACATTAGAGCAGCAAGAGTTAGAAAGAGAAACATCATTTAAAATTACCCTAGACAATATAAAATACTTAGGAATCTATCTACCAAAACAAACACAGCAATTATATGAAAACAACTACAAAACACTTTCCAAACAAATAAAACTGGATCTAAACAACTGGAAAGCCATTTGTTGCTCATGGGTAGGACGAGCTAACATAATAAAAATGACCATTCTAC
>NW_025342567.1:0-1417 GCF_016433145.1 Gracilinanus agilis | reverse complement strand
GTATGACCATAAGTGAGTCATTTAACCACTGTCTGCCTCAGTTTCCCCATTAGTAAAAGGGGAGAGATGATAGCTCTTAACTCCCAGGGCTGTTGTGAGGAAAAAATGATATTATATTTATAAAGAACTAAGCACAATGCCTGGAAAGTGGTAGGCATCATTTACAAGCTGATTCCATCTCCCTTCCCTTCCTTGCTTGAGAGAGGCATCTCACTCCAGTCCATCTTCCACACAGGTGTCAAACTGACTTTCCTAAAGTGGGTCTGACCAGACAACAATTGTTCTCTATCATCTCTAGGATCATATATAAAAACCTTTATGGCTCTTTTTTAACAAGTTGCAAACAAATCGCTTCCTATGTTTGCATTCTTCATAAACTTTGGTTCCTTCTTTGTAGTCTTCCATCAGTTTTCTTGCTGTTCCTCTCACAAGATATTCTATTTTCCAACACCAAGCATTTTCACTGGCTGCCCCTCATTTCTCTGCCTCACACCTCCCCTTACTTCCTTTGAATCTCAGCTAAATTTCCTAAAATTCCTCAGTTAAATTGTCTGAAAGAAGTCCTCTTTAAACTTAATGCCTTGAGAGTAAAAAGCAGCTGCTTAACCTCTCCTAACCAAAACATACAGGACTCCTCAAGGGGACATAAAAACAAATCCAGAGGAATGAAGGAACCCCACAACAGGGTGCAGCGTGGAAGGTACGTGGAATCGGGCATTTCCATGCTATAAGGGGATGAAATAGTTCTACTAAAACATGAGCTGAGCAATCCCCTACCCCACACACACCACCTACAATGCCAAAGCCAGCACACAAGAGTTAGAGCAAATTTGGGACACCCATTAAGTCCTTGGCAGCTACCTGGGGTCACCAGGACTTATTCCTGAGAGCAGCAAGACTTAAGACCCCAAGAGGCTAAAGAACACGTGGACTTTGAACACAGACTCTGAGCACAGGCAAGGTCTCAGCTACAGATGGATTCTGAGCCCAGTAGTGGACCTTGAGTGGGGACCCAGTGCAGAGGGGTGTATGACTGTGGAAGCAGGTCCCTGAGACGGTTAAAGGAACTTTGGGCAGAGGAACAAGCAAGGGGACCACCTGGAGACTTGACCCTGAGAACAACTAGACCTGAGACTTCAGGAGCCTAAAGAGAGCAGACAGACCATGGGCATGAGGATAAAGCTGAGAGGGTGCAGGGCTAACAATGGCAAGCCAGACTCAGGAACCTCAGAAGAGAAAGATCAAGAAGAAATCTTTAACACTCGACAACTTTTACACAGAAAAAATAAATGCAGACAACAGAGCAAACAACAGAGGAGAATAAACAAGTAATCATATCCAAACCTTCCCCCCAAAATGAAAACTGGTCACAAGCTTTTGAAGAGTTCAAATCTGAGATTATGAGAAAGATGGTAGA
>NW_025342566.1:0-1109 GCF_016433145.1 Gracilinanus agilis | reverse complement strand
AGGTATTCTATTTCTTCTGCTGTTAATCTAGGCAGTTTATATTTTTGCAAACATTCATCCATATCTCCTAAATTGTTATATTTATTGCCATATAATTGGGCAAAATAGTTTTTAATGATTGCCTTAATTTCCCCTTCATTAGAGGTGAGGTCTCCCTTTTCATCTTTGATACTATGAATTTGGTTTTCTTCTTTCCTTTTTTTTTATTAGATTGACCAGTACTTTGTCTATTTTATCTCTTTTTTCAAAGTACCAGCTTCTAGTCTTATTTATTAATTCAATAGTTCTTTTACTTTTGATTTTATTAATTTCTCCCTTGATTTTTAGTATTTCTAATTTAGTTTTGTCTGGGGATTTTTAATTTGCTCACTTTCTAATTTTTTGAGTTGCATGCCCAATTCATTGATCTCTGCCCTCCTTAATTTGTCAATATATGCACTCAAGGATATAAATATAAAATAAAAGGTTTCTTTACAAGTCTGATGGTGCTGCTTCCATAGTAGTATACCCGTCTGCACTGGTTCCCCACTCAGGGTTTCAGAGCCTTAGCTCGCGGCTATGTCTGCCTCCACCCAAGCCTCCAACTGCGCCTGCCCTCTGCTCCTGTTCTCTGTACCCTGTGTCCATGCTCTGTGTCCTGCTCCTGCACTCAGGGTTTGTGTGCTTTTTTTAGCTTTTTGGGGTCCTAAATCTTGCTGCTCTCAGGAACAGGCCCCAGAGCTGCCAATGACTCGATGGGTGCCCCAAACTTGCTCTATTTCTTTTTAGCTGGGTTTGGCGCTATAGATGTTGTGTGTGGAGGGGTTGGGGGTGGGGTGGTTGCTCAGCCCGCGATTTAGTGAGAGCTGTTTCACCCCTTCATAGCACGAAATGCCCTGATTCCAGGTACCTTCCATGCTGTGCCCTGTTGTGGGGTTCCTCTGTTCTTCTGGACTTGTTTTTATGTCCCCTTGAGGAGTTTTGTGTGTTTTGGTCAGGAGAGGTTAAGAGCTGCTTCTTACTCTGCCACCATTATAACCCGGAACTCTAGGAAATAATCTTTTAATTAGGTCTGGAAAGAAGAAAATAATGTTATGTGTGGATGCTATAAGGATATTCTATGAGGGGCA
>NW_025342565.1:0-1248 GCF_016433145.1 Gracilinanus agilis | reverse complement strand
GGGGGGTCTCGTGTTTTGGCTCCTCTAGGGCTGGGGCCCAGCTCTCCAGAGCGACTCACTGGATGCCGAAGGAGATGAGGGATACGCTGACCACCAGCAGGTCCAGCAGATTGAACCAGTTCCGGCAAAAGGAGCCTCGGTGTAGAAAGGCCCCAAAAGCAGTCATCTGGGGGGAGGGGGGGGGTCAGCCCTGGACGCCGCCGAGGCGACGGCTCCGCCTCCCGCCTGTGAGCCCCAGGGTAGGGGGGGCAGGGGTAGGAGGATCACCTTGAGCAGGATCTCCACCGTAAAGATGGAGGTGAAGGCGTAATCAAAATAACCGAGGACCTGCGGGGAGCACGGGGGTGTGCGTCAGCCCCGAGGCCTTGGGGCCTGGCCCCCTGCTGCTCCTCTCTCCCTTCTGCTCGCCTCCGCCCTCAGCCCTGCTTCCATTCCACGTTCTCTCCTCCTATCCGACTCGCGCCGCGATCTTGCCCATCTTCGGCTTTCTCCGGTCCACCTCCCCTCCCGCGCCGCTGCCTCAGTTTCTCTTTCTTCTTCAGTGTCAGTTGCCCAGCCTGCCCCTGTCTCATCAGCTCTCGGGTCTCTTTCCAATGTGTGCATGGGGCTCACGCGCCCAGGCCCACCAGCCGGCTAACAGGCTCTGCCCGGCTGAACCTCACAGCCCGTCGGGCTGCCCTTCCCCCTTCCCCTCCCGCTCAGGGCACTTGCTCTGGGGGTCGCCTCACCGTCCCCATGACTCCCCCTCCACGCCGTCTCCTCCCCCCACCAGAAGGTCGGCCGGCTCTTGGGGTAGGAATGTCTGCGTCATCCGCAGGCCTGAGCCCGGGAGGGGGGGCGGGGGGGGCCATCCTTGGCAGAATCTCCCACGTCTCCGCCTCCCCCCACCCCGGCGGTTTGACCCGTCTGTCCCTCACATGGTTGCGGAAGGAGTGGGCCCTGATGGGGTCCTCGGCAGCCAGGGAGACGCTGCTAAGGATGATGAAGACCAGGATAAGGTTGGTGAAGATGCGGTGATGGATGAGAGTGTGGCAGTGAACCCGAAGCCTGGGCCGGAGAGGGGGGAGGGGTCGGCCGGGGCTCGGGCTCCCAGAGCCCCAGGCCCGACTCAACCCTGAGGCTCACTCCGAGCCCCCACTAACTCACAGGTTTGTGCGGCTGAGGCAGAAGAAGGCGCTGCCCTCAGGGATGGGCACCACTTTCTCTTTGGGTACCACTTCTTGGAGACGTTCTAGCCTAATCCCTTCC
>NW_025342564.1:0-3046 GCF_016433145.1 Gracilinanus agilis | reverse complement strand
GATAAAGTTAGTAACAGGACTCAAAACTAGATGATATGAATTTTTTTTGATATTTAGTCTAGTGAAGTAAAGACTTCCTTGGAAGAGGTAGCATTATATTATTCATAGATCTGAGAACTTAGTGTCAGGAAACTCTGGGTTCAAGTACCACTTCATAGCTATATAACTGTAGGCAATTCCCTTATGAAATACTGGGGTATACTGAGGTATGTGGATGTTGTTATCCACCAAGGAATACCCCAGTCCCCCTTAGTGAAGTAAGGCCAATTTGGCCTAGGTCACTAGGCCAGAGCTCAAACCAGTCTTCCAAAAAATTCTTTATGTAAAAATAACAGGTTTATTAGTAAAAACAAAATGACAAGGATGGAGGATTTGGGAATGAGGATGCCCTAATCTCTAAGGTTTTTTACTTCCCTCTTCCCTCTAAATCCATCTCAAGATGGAGTCTTCTGTTCCTTGATGCTCCCTGAAACTCCCTGCTTCTGGTTAATTATTCCCAAAGCCCTCTCTATATTACCTGATACTAAAATTCCTCCCTTTTCGGTTTATATAGATGTTATTAGTTTTCAAGATAGATAAGGATGAACTCTAGGTGTCTGAGTTCACCCTTAAACTTATTTCTATTTCTATTATTCTACTATAACACTTACCCTTTTTGAGTTTTCAGTTTCTTATTTGTTAAATACAGAGAATAAGAGTTCCCTCACAGGATTGTTATGAGTATCAAATGAGATAATTTCTGAAAAGTGTTTTTTTGAGTAATAAAAAAAGTAAACCTTATGTTTTCATAGACATGAGAGAAATTCAAGTAGATGCTATTTCAGAGTCCAATAATAAGCGATATTTTGGAACTGTAATTTCTAGGACTTGTTTATGAAGATTTCTGAAAGAAAGAAGCTGGTAGTAATTAGTTCTAGTCAAGAGTTCATAGATGGAGTTTATTTTCCGTCTTGGTGGCATATGAACATACTAGGGTTGAGTATTTAGCTGAGTTGCTGATGTTGGCTCTCCTATTCTTTCCTATAGATACATTCATGGATTTTTGACTATGCAAAGGAATTACCTTGATCTGAGAATGATGTTTAGTCAGTTACCTTTTTCATACTTCTATCTTCTATCTTCAAACTAGGGATCGGGAAAGGAGGAACCACTATCATTAACTTCCTAACTCTTATATATTCCTTTCCATAATAAAAAGGAATTTAAGGAAGAAGTATATTTGTCTCTTCAGATGGCCAAATAACTTTGATCTCTTTCTATTCATTGCTATTTTTTTTAAATCCACTTTTATACAAAAATGAAATAATGGTTATTTTTGTCTTGTATGCTTAAGATTATAAGTACAAGTATAGGTTGAGGGAAGGATTGGTCTGAAAATAGGTGGAAAGAGGCAACCTGCCTCATTTTGAGGTTCAGGAAATTGGTAGAAATGATGATTTCTTCTGTGGGTTCATGAATGCATTAGAGGTATATTGAACTAGTATTCCCAAGACTGTTTAGGTTCTTTAAGAAGAAAAAGAGTTTTCATATGATCAATCATGTAGTTCAATGGGGATATGATTAGGGTTTGATGTTAAAAGATCATTCTACTGCAAATATGAATAACATGGAAATAGGTTTTGAATAATGATACATGTAAAACTCAGTGGAATTGCTTGTTCGGGGGGGAGAAGGGAAGAAGGGTGGAAAAAAATCATGAATCATGGAACAATGGAAAAATGTTCTAAACTAAAAAAAAAGAAGAAAAGAGTTTTTAAGCATAGAAATTCATAATATAAATAATCTAAAGTGAATGGAATCCCCATACATGAGAGAATAGCTTTTGAAGTAAAGGCAATCCAAAAGAACCAAAAATAAAGACTTGTTTACTGGATGTACTTTACATACTTTGGATATTTTTACCAGTGTTTGCATGCTATCTTTACTAGAGATAGTTCACTTAGTTCCAATCAACTGTTGCCTAAGAATGAGACCTGACCTGAGAACCACCATCATCTAAGTGAATTGCCTTTATTTGTAGGAATATACCTGTCTTGGATGAGAAGCAGATCAGGTGAACTGACAACATATGTGAGAACTCTTGTAAATCTGTCCACAATCCTAACTAAATTTACATGCAGGTTCCGGGTTAACATGGCAGCAGAGTAAGAAGCAGCTCTTAACCTCTCCTGACCAAAACACACAAAACTCCTCAAGGGGAAATAAAAACAAGTCCAGACGAACGGAGGAACCCCACAACAGGGCACAGCGTGGAAGGTACGTGGAATCGAGGCATTTCCATGCTATAAAGGGGTGAAACAGCTCTCACTAAATCGCGGGCTGAGCAACCGATTCACCCTCACCCCCTCCACACACAACATCTATAGCGCCGAAGTCAGCTAAAAAGAAAAAGAGCAAGTTTGGGGAATCCATCGAGTCATTGGAAGCTCCGGAGCCTGTTCCTGAGAGCAGCAAGATTTAGGACGCCAAAAAGCTAAAGAACGCACACAAAATCTGAGCATGGGAGCAGGACGCCGAGAGCAGACGCAGAGCACAGACTCAGAGTGCAGGTATGGGCAGAGGCGTGGGTGGAGGCAGACACAGCCAGGAGCTAAACCTCTGAAACCCTGAGTGGGGAACCAGTGCAGACAGGTATACGACTGTGGAAGCAGCGCCCTGAGACTTGTAAAGAAACCTCCAGCAGACGATCAAGCATGGGGGTCCACCAGGGGGCTTGACTGTGGACAGACCCTGAGAGCAAAGATAAACCTGAGAAGCTGCTGGGCTAACGATGGCTACCCAGTCTCAGGAAGTTCAGAAGAGAAAGATTAACGACAAGAAATAGAAGTCTTTAACACTCGACAACTTTTACACAGAGAAAATCCAGACAACAGAGCAAACAAAGGAGGAGAACAAACAAGCATCCAGACCTTCCTCAAATAAGGAAAACTCCTCACAAGCTATGGAAGAGTTCAAAACTGAGATTTTGAGGAAAATGGAAGAGATCTGGCAAGAAAATAACTGTTTAAAAGGTAGAATCTTGTAATTGGAAAGTGAGGCTCAGAAA
>NW_025342563.1:0-1043 GCF_016433145.1 Gracilinanus agilis | reverse complement strand
ATCAGACATTCAAAGAGTAACTAATCCCAATACTATACAAATTATTTGATATAATAAGCAAAGAAGGAGTCCTACCAAATTCCTTTTATGACACAAATATGGTACTGATTCCAAAGCCAGGTAGATCAAAAACAGAGAAAGAAAACTACAGACCAATCTCCCTAATGAACATAGATGCAAAAATCTTAAATAGAATACTAGCAAAGAGACTCCAGCATGTAATTAAGAAGATCATCCACCATGATCAGGTGGGATTTATACCAGGAATGCAAGGATGGTTCAACATTAGGAAAACCATCCACATAATTGACCATATCAACAGTCTAACAAACAAAAATCACATGATCATCTCAATAGATGCTGAAAAAGCCTTTGACAAAATACAGCATCCATTCCTATTGAAAACACTGAAAAGTATAGGAATAGAAGGACCTTTCCTAAAAATAATAAACAATATATACCTAAAACCATCAACAAACATCATATGCAATGGGGATAAATTAGAAGCCTTCTCAATAAGATCAAGAGTGAAACAAGGATGCCCACTATCACCTCTATTATTCAACATAGTACTAGAAACACTAGCAGTAGCAATTAGAGAAGAAAAAGAAATTAAAGGTATTGAAATAGGCAATGAGGAGACTAAACTATCACTCTGCAGATGATATGATGGTATACTTAAAAAATCCTAGAGAATCAACTAAGAAGCTTGTAGAAATAATCAACAACTTTAGCAAAGTTACAGGATACAAAATACATGCACATAAATCATCAGCATTGCTATATATTTCCAACACATCACAGCAGCAAGAGGTAGAAAGAGAAACACCATTCAGAATCACCCTAGATAATATAAAATACTTAGGAATCTATCTACCAAAACAAACACAGGAATTATACAAACACAACTACAAAACATTTTCCAAACAAATAAAACTGGATCTAAACAATTGGAAAGCCATTGGTTGCTCATGGGTAGGATGAGCTAACATAATAAAAATGACCATTCTACCCAAATTAATTTACCTATTTAGTGCCATACC
>NW_025342562.1:0-1286 GCF_016433145.1 Gracilinanus agilis | reverse complement strand
TGTTTCTATGATTTCTTCTTTGACAAATTGGTTTTGGAGAATCATATTGTTTAATTTCCAATTGGTTTTTGATTTGTCTGTCCAGGTGCCCTTACTAATTATTATTTTTATTGCATTATGATCTAAGAAGGTTATATTTATTATATCTGCTCTTTTGCATTTGTTTGCAATGATTCTATGCCCTATTACATGGTCAATCTTTGTGAATGTACCATGTGTAGCTGAAAAGAAGGTGTATTCCTTTTTGTCCCTATTTATTTTTCTCCATATATCAATTAAATCTAATTTTTCTAGGACTTCATTCACCTCTCTTACCTCTTTCTTATTTATTTTTTGGTTTGATTTATCTTGATCTGAAAGAGGAATATTTAGATCTCCCACTATTATGGTTTTACTATCTATTTCCTTCTTGAGCTGTGCCATGCACTGCTTTTATATTTTTTATTTTTTTTGCATCCATAGCACTCAGCACAGTGCCTGGAGCATAGGAATCACTTAATAAATGTTTATTGACTAACTATGATGATGTTGATAAAAGCAATGTTGATGGAAAGATGGTGTCTTTTTACAGTAATAGTAAGGGTGATGGTGTGATTTCAGTACTGATTATGATGTTGTCTCTTTTGAACAAATAAGATATATGTAAAAGGCTCTGCAAATCTTAAAGCAGTATATACATAGCTGGCACATTGTAGGTGATTAATGAATACTGAGTGATTGATTGAAATTCAAATTATTTTTCTTATGTCAGTATCAAACTGTGATTATCAACAAGTCAATAAGTATTTAGTAAGCTCCTAAAATATGCCAACAAGGGGCAACTAAGCAGGACAGTGGAATGTGAGCTAGGGCTGGAGTCAGCATTCAAATCTGGTCTCAGAAACTTCCTAGCTGTATGACCACTTAATCCCAATTGCTGAGCCCTTATTGCTCTCCTGCTTTACAATCAATACTTGGTAAAGTTTTTTTTTTAAAAATAACGTGCTAAACATTATGCTAGGCAGTGACAACAATGAAATAATCCTTCAAGAAACTTACATTTTGTTGGAGATGACATATAAACATGATGGTGATAATAGTGAGGTTAATTGCAGGGTTAGTGTTTTAATGGTGTTGGTGATAGTGGTGGCAATGGTGGTATGTGGTATGTGGATGTTGATGGTAATCACTGGCATTATCATGGAAATGAAGGAATGACAGAGATGTTAAGCTTTTGCAATGGTCTGCACTGCTCACTACAGGGGTACATTTCAGTCCTCTACATCTTGATCCCCAAACATCCAAGT
>NW_025342561.1:0-5930 GCF_016433145.1 Gracilinanus agilis | reverse complement strand
ATCCTAATAACTGGGTTCTGGCCACTTCTCTCATCTTTGCCTTGGATGGTTTGGTGGGGGTACAAAGGTAGTGAGTGACAAATGCAAGTAACAGGGAATGAAGAACATCAGAGTAGAAGCAGGCTAGATTTCATCAAAGACTGCCTCAGGTCTTTTCTCTTGCTCAGTTTCCTCTCTCCTTGGGTAAAAGCTTCTCTGTGGAGCTAAAAAAGAAAAGATTGCACAATTGTGGCTTTAACTGTATATGTACAAACTCTTAACACCCTGGGAGCATGAGACTTCTGATCTGGAAGGGTCCATCAGAACTCTAACCCCTTCGGTTTATGGATAGAGAAACTGAGGTTTGGGTAGAAATGGTGATCCATTGGTAGCTGAAGTTCCATGTGATGTGGATCACACATACATGCCAACTGATCTTTGTAGGGGGAAATTCTTATATGCTTAGTTTCTCTGGGTGTGTTTAAGTTTCTTTTGTTTAGAGTGCCATTTTAAGTGAGTACTGTGTAATTAGAATTTTGAAACCAAGGACTCTCTCCCAGCATCTCACATTCGTTCTCACGTTATGGCCTTAGGTTTTGGAGATAAATTTTTTGTGTGACCCCAGCCCTTGCTCTCTTTTCCCCCAAAATTGGCTGGGAAAGCTAGCTTTACTTATGCTTTTCTTTTGTCCTTTTATTTCTTCTGCTTCAAGTGATTATTAATAAATATTATAAAATATAATACTTGGAGTTATTGGATATTAATTTAAATTTTACAGTATCATGGTTTTCCTGGATTCGAATACTTAACACTCTATGTGACTTTGGTTAAGTTGCTGCCTCCCATCCCCACCCACAACAGAGGGGCTTAGGGTAGTCTTTTTCTTTCAAAGTGACAAAAGGTGGAGTGGAGGCTAAGTGGGCCCCAGCAGGTCTCCCCTCTTGCTCCCTCCCCAAACCTTTTGGATGAGTGCTAAGGAGGACACTCACCAGGAAAGTAATTTTGTAGTAGTCAGAGCTCCTCCAAGGCAAAGTCCAACTATGTTCTTCCTCTGCCTCCAAGTTCTCTCTTGGCTGGCCTTGGTCTGCCCTGAGCTTCAGGATGGTGGGGGTTAAGACCAGCTTCTGTGAGGTCACTGGCTTTGTTACCAAACATTCCCTTGTTGCTGTGACAATGGGGCCCAAACAAACCTTACTCTCAGGCAGGTGAGGCTTTCCCCCCTTGGCACTGTACTTTTCAAAGAAGATACTGGTTAATTAGAGAATTGTGTAATTGGAAATCTTATGCGTTTGAACTACATTCCCCAGGAGCCCACTGACTTCCTGTCGTTACATGCTATGTAGACAAGGGATAAATTGGGTGGTCTTCCCTGGCTAGGCCTCTTTCCTGGGTTGCAACTCCTCCCCGCACTGGACCGAGAGCATGGGGGTCCTTCTGGCCACATCTGTCAGGCCTGGGAGCCTGGGCAGCGGGGAGCACAGTAACCTGCTAAGAAGCCTCTGTTTGAGCAGCAAAACGATGGGCTGCCCTCATAGGATGTCACTCCAGGAAAAGGGACACTTCATCCCATTCCTAGAGCCTTGGGGAGGACCTGCTGCTCCTGCTTGCCTGACAATGTTCTCGCTTACAGCTCTGGGAGTCCGGCCCTCCTCTCCAACTCTCTCAGGCCCAAAGCCCGAGGCTGCACCTCAATAAAGTCAGGCTCTTCTAGGGACACCAACTCTGCATAGGCTCAGAGTTAATCCACATTCCAAGCCTTCAGCAGGGTCAGGTGATAGACTGTGCATTGTTGCTGAAACAGAGAAAAGGCCAGCTCAGCTTAGAGGAAAGAGCATGGAGAAAGCTGACCCCTGAGGCAGGGACCAGGCGAGGGCGGGGGAGGGGGGGGAAGAGGGGGCCCTAACACTCTCAGGCTACTGTTCCATCTGGCAATGCAGAAATCTCCTCTGAGAGGCTCCCCTAGAAAATCTTCTCAGTTTAATGGATGGGGGAAGCCAGGTGTTTCAGTGGACAGAGAGCCAGGCTCAGAGATGGGAGGTCCTGGGTTCAAATCTGGCCTCAGAGATTTCCTAGCTGGGTGACCCTGGGCAAGTCACTTAACCCCCACTGCCTAGCCCTTAGGGCTCTTGTGCTTTGGAACCAATACACAGAATTGGATTTAAAAAATTGCACCAGGAGGCCAGCACAGCCTCTACTGAGAGAGCACTGAGGCCCCGTCCCCTCCTCTCTCTCCTAAACTAAAGCATAAATAGCATCACCAGGAACCAGCCCAGCAGAAGCCAGGCCCAAGGCAAGGCCCTGCCAGAGACAGCACACAGTGAGCGCGGCAGCCCTGAGGCATGCGAGGACAGGAGGGGCCCCTCATATCTGAGCTCTCTCTTACACCTCCTCCTCCACACATGTGAGAGTGAGATGGGGGAAGGAAGGAGTACCTGGTGCCGGCATCCTGCAAACACCAAGGCCTTTACTTCTCAAACCACTGGATACGATATTCAGGACTATTCTAGGAGGGCATCCAGTGCCAGAAAGTATGGATAGAAAGAAGAAGCAGATGAGCAAACTGAGGCACGAATGAAGGTTCAAGGGCTTTGTAACTGAGCCTCAGTCTCCAGGCTCTGTCCAGGGCATCTTCCATTATGACAGAAGGATCAACTCCCCAAACCTGGCTCTAAACCGGCAGTTTTCACCTTTTTTAGGTCAGGGAACCCTCTGGCATCTGGTGAAGCCAAGGGACCCCTTCTAACAATAATGGGGCTTTTTGTTTGTTGTTTGTTTGTTTTTTTGTTTTAAACCATCACCTTCCATCTTAGAATCAATCCTGTGTATTGGTTCCAAGGCAGAAGAGCAATAAGTACTGGGCAATGGGGATTAGAGGACTTACCCAGGGTCACATAGCTATGAAGCATCTGAGGCCAAATTTGAACCTTTCATCTCTGAGCCTGACTCTCAATCCACTGAGTCACTTTGCTGTCTACAATAACAGTATTAAATGCATAAAATAAATTATACAAAGGATTAAAAAGGAAACCAATTATATCCAAAATCAATTTTAAAAAAACAAGTTCACAGACCCCAGGTAAAGAAGCATACACTACAATGGTTCTTATTTTGAAAATAAAAATGCTCATTTCTGAATGTCCTCTTCTCCCTGTTCCTTCAAGCGGATAACATTGTTCTATCACTGAGGAATGATGTTGAAGTCAATAGTTTTTGACCTTCTCCCCCCCCTCCCAAATCGCTTAGCAGAGCTGCTGGTGGAGTTCATCCACCAGCCAAGAAATAGCTAAGTAATGGTCAGCATGGACAAGCAAAAGTCAGGACCCTTGGGAGCTTCCCACCTGAACCACTGCCATCTCCTGACAGAGGGCATGGTTGCAGGGCATAGTCTGAGACAGACATTTTTATGGATATGGGCAATGCAGTAATATCTAGTGATAGACTGTACATATCTGTAATAAGGGTTTGGGTTTTCTTTCTTTTTTGATAGGTATAGAGGAAGGGAAAAAAGGTAGGTTTTAGTTGATTGGAATTTTTAATTAATTATAATTAATTGGTTAAAAATTTAAATCCAGCCAAGTGCCCAAGTCAAAGCATCCTCCAAGTTTACAGTTGGAAGGGTTCTCAGGGGCCATCTAATCTGAGAAGGATTCCTACTCTAACATACCTGAGAAGTAGAGGGAGTCCCCAAACTCCAGAGATGGCCCAGTCCACTTCTAGAGTGTCCTTCTGGACAGCTCTAACTGTTAGGAAGACTTTTCTGAAATCCAGCCTCCTTTTGCATTGTTGTCACTTCCTTCTGCCCTCCTCAGCCAAAGAGAACAAATTGAATTCTTTCTCCACATGTCAGCACTTTCAAGGCTTGAGACCATGATCACACCAGAGCCTCATGGCTCTAAGGCCTGAAGTCACTTCTGTGGCCACAGAGGCCATAAGCACATTTTCCTCATCCCTATTGCTAGCTTTACAAAGGGTGGATGCTACATCTTTAAAGCACATTTTCCATTGTTATGAAATTATATTACATTATGAAATTACATTGTATGGGTTGTTGAATTATATTATCTTTTCCAATGTTATAAAAATGAGGAAATACCTTCTTTTACAAGTAAGGAATGGAGGCCTGAGAAGAAGGGATAACTTGAACCTGAGCATGTCTGCACCCCCTCACATGACACATCCTCAAGAAGACCCCTCAGAGCTCCAGAGTAAGATCCCTGAACTGGAGGAGATTTTTGAGCTAGCGTAGGCTAAAGGTAGTGAACCTTTCCCTACCAAAAAATAAAAATGATGTTGCCACCATAGAGCTAAGGGTAAGGGTAAGTAAGGGTAATGTACCTCTGATGAATCAAATGGTTCAAATGAAAGCTTTGAATATGTTTCTTTTTCCACCCTCCCGACACTTGTGGGAACAGAAGAGTCAGCGAGCCCTCAGAAGTTCTAATTGACATCCAGTGCTCAAGCCACTGGGCTTGTGGCCTCCCTCCAAATCCCTGTCCACCTCGTCTCAATGTGGTGAGGGCCAACCTCTCCACTCCTGAACTGCTCTCAGGTGAAGAAGCTGTTCCTTAGGCATTGCTGGAATTGGCAGTCCTGTTCCATCCTTCCATGGCCAAACAAAACAACAAAGCAACCTTACAACTAAATTCCACCATGTCTTCCCTTCTCCACACTAAACATTTCCAGTTCCTTCAAAGTGTCTCTGTTGGAATAGCAGTGAAGCTTCTTGCCATCTTCGTCACCCTCTTGTGGATCCTCTCCAGCTTAATTTTTTTAAACCCTCACCTTCCATCTTAGAATTAATACTGTGTATTGGTTGCAAGGCAGAAGCGTGGTAAGGATGAGGCAACAGAACTTAAATGACTTGCCCAGGGTCATATAGCTAGTGAGTCATGGTCAGATTTGAATGCAGGACCTTCCATCTGTAGGTCTGGCTCTCCAACCAGTGAACCACCTAGCTGTTCCCTCCAGAGTAATTTCTAAAATGACCTTCCTAAATGTGGAGTCCAAAACTGGTAGAGAGAGCACAAGATTTCAAAGTCAAGAGGACCTGGGTTCAAGCCCCAGTTCTTCTTGACTTATTTTAGTCATGTCTGACTCTTCATGACCCCATTTGGGGATTTTCTTGGCAAAGATAACTGGAGTGGCTTGCCATTTCCCTCTCCAGTTCATTTGACAATTGAGGAAATTGAGACAAATAGTTTTCAGTGATTTGTCCAGGGATACACAGCTAGTAAGTGCCTCTGACCTGATTTGAACTCATGAAGATGAATCCTCCTGATTCCAAGCCTAATTCTCTACTTTGCCACCTAGCTGCCACCAAGTCCCAGTTTAGGTTTCATTTTCTATATCTATGAAATGGGGGCAACAATTCTTACCCAATGTACTTCACAGGACTGTTGAGAGGAGAGCCCTTTTTAAATTTATATTTCCCTGAATGTGACCTGGCCCTGCAATGCTGGCAGACAAAAAAGCTAATGAAGGACTTACAGGTTAAGGTGACTGCAGAGTAGAAGCAGGGCCCTTTACTCTCCACACCGACCCATAAAGTATACCTCCAAAGGACAAAAAAACCAAATACAGATGAAAGAAGGGACCACACAATAGGGCTCAGTATTGAAGATAAGTGGGATTTGGGCACTTCCACACTATAAGGGGTGGGGAATAGCTCCCATCAAAACATGAGCTGATCAACCCTCCCCCATCCCACCCATAGTACCAGAGTCAGAGGCTGTGCACCAGAGTTAGAGCAAGCAGGGGCACAAAATATAGCTCCTTGGCAGCTAACTGGCACCACTAGGAGCTTGCCCCTTAGAGCAGCATCACCTGAGAACCCAGGTAGCAGGAAAACACAGACCTTGGACACCAGACTGGGGCTGAGAGAGGCAGCAGAGCCCAGCGTGCTCAGACTCAGGGGAAAGCCTCAGGTGGAGGAGCAAGCTTGGGCCAATTTC
>NW_025342560.1:0-1378 GCF_016433145.1 Gracilinanus agilis | reverse complement strand
TAAAATTTCCTAAATTCAAATCAAGAGTTCACAATAATAACAAAGGCCCCCCTGAGGAAAATAATAAGAAACAGGGATCACTCAGGAATACATGGCCCAGTTATAAGGTATATGAAATCAAAAACAAAAAAAAATTCACATAAAGGATAAAAAATAACTTGTGGATGAAATACAAAGTGTCAAAGTCTTATGTCTAAAAAATCTAAGTAAAGGAAAAATAAAACTATAACAGGTCTTTGAATCAGGGCCCAACTAAAGTGATTTAAGAAATCATGCACTTACCCAATCAGTAGCCAGGACTACAGAAAGTTTGCCACACTTATAAAAGACAGAAAAAAGGGACTAGATTATAGGAGCCAGAATGGTAGCCAGGATGAGGTGCTTAGATAGAATGTGGTTCAGAGGAAGTCCTGCATTTTAACATATGTTAAGCACTGCAACCTCAAACCCCAAACAAGTTCAAGTTCTCTTGTCTTGGCTCAAAATTACATCAATCCCACTGGGTTGAGTTGGTCTCTTTGAACTTGTGCCCAATTTGCACTATGCAGGTTGGCTTTGTGCTTCTTTAGCACTGCTGTGTAAATGGAATTAGCTCACCCTCATTCACTTGTGAAGGCTCTAGTGACCAGGAATGATGTCACCCCGCCCAACTTAGAATTAAATGGGGATGGGGGAGGTCTGTTACCCACACATGATAGTAAGGAGCAAATCAAAGACAAGGGACTGTCCTTTGGGCAGTCTAAAACAGTGTTGAGGCTGCCATTTGTCAACTTGAAATTGGAGGTGGATGAAGGAAGTGACGAAAGATGCTCTTTTAAATATGATGGTAACTTTCTGTGGAGGCAGTTGGCGCTTTGAACTTGGTGCTGAAGGATCTCTGGTGAGACCTCAGACTGCTTCCCTTTGAATTGTCATGTGCGTAAGATAGGCTGACTTCCTTTCTCCTCCCTTGGCATTTCTGGAGGCTCTAGCCTTAGGGAGGCCTCTCTTCTTGGAGGAGGCCTTGTGGCTAGAAGCTTTATTTAATTAACCTCTGTGCCCCCTCTGTTGGGGCCTCTAAATTCTGCCTGGTTCGAAACTCTGGTCCAGGCCAGAGTATCTCTCTCTCTCTCAATTCCCTACCTTCAACCTTCCTAATTGTAAATAAACCACCACAAGTCATCCTCACTTGGGTCAATTTTATTTTGAATTTGAGTTGATTGATTTCTGGTGACCATACCTTAAATATCTAGATTTCTCCTTTTACACTGTGCAGTGGCTCTTTTTAAATACTCTTTTGGAATCAAACAGAATCCTTAAGCAAAGTCCCATAATTATGTAAATGAACAATAGCATTATTCTATAGTTTAAAACCTTTTGGGTATGCATTAATATTAGA
>NW_025342559.1:0-1814 GCF_016433145.1 Gracilinanus agilis | reverse complement strand
AAAGACAGAGGCTAGTTGACTATCCATTGACTATTAGATTGGAGATTCTGATATGTGTTGACCTCTAGGTCCCTTCTAACTAAAGAAGATGCTGTGATTTAGACACTAGAATTTGTTGTTCTGAATTTTGATAGGACTAGATTTTTTTCTGAATTTTCTATTTATTTAACACAACAAAGATAGAATTTCATATTTTCTGCCTGTTATTTTTTCCCTAAAGAGTCACATTCTAGAGGATTACAGATGTGTTTGCTTTTTTAAAGCCTATTTTGTCTAAGATCCTTTCTTTCAGGGATAACCAACATTGCAAGAGGTTAAGAATGTGTTTGCTTGAAGCCTTGAAAATCTAATCAAAATTAATTTCAAAAAAGAAAGGAAAGAGAAGGGAGAAAACTGTCTATATATAGCCAACAAACTATGTGTCACAGATACTTAGAAGGTAGAAAGGTAGTGATTTTAGAAAAATCTGGAAACACCTACATGAACTGATGCAGGGTTAAGTAAGTAGAACCAGGAATACATTGTGTACAGTAACAGCAGAATTGTATGATAATGAGTTATGAATGGCTTAGCTATATTCAGCAATGCAATGATCTAAGACAATTCCAAATGACTCATGAGGAAAGATGCTATCTGCCTCCAGAGAAAGACTTCTTGGAATCTGAATGCAGATCAAAGCATCCTATTTTTCATTTCATTTTTTCATATTTTTGTTTTGTTTTGTTTTATGTGGACCTTCCACAGCATGATGAATATGGAGATGTTTTATATAATCGCACATATAATATAGATCAAGTTGCATTACTTTTCAAAGAGGGAAAGAATTTGGAACTTGAAATTTTGGAAAACAAATAAAAATTGTTATTACATGTAGTTGGGGAAAATAAAATAGAATTTTAAAAAAGAAAGTAGGAAAGTAGTAGAGGCACATAAAATTTATTAAAACCAGAGTGAATAAAATAAATTGAGGTGCAAAATTAAAATAATAAGTTGTGTCCAATATATTAAGGACTATATAAGTCAATTAGTCAGTAAACAATATTTATTTAGAACCTACTATGAACCACATACTTTTTTATGGCCTGGTGATTTAAAGAAAGGCAAAAGCCATCTTCTTTTAAGGAACTAGTAGTCAAATGGAAAAAAAAAAAACTGAAGAATTTGTTTAAAGAAGTGGTGAATGAGAGATAAGACTGGTGAGTGAAATAAGTGAGTGAGCAAATCATACGCATTGCCAAAACCCTCTATCTATTTTAATATGAGGTAGTTTGGAAGTAGATTTTTTTTCAAACATTTATTAATATTCATTTTTAACATGGTTACGTGATTCATGCTCCTCCTTTCCCCTTCACCCCCTGTACTCCCCCCACCCATGGCCGATGCACATTTCCACTAGTTTTGTCATGTGTCCTTGATCAAGACCAATTTCCAAATTGTTGCTGGTTGCATTGGTGTGGTAGTTTCGAGTCCACACCCTCAATCATGTCCACCCCAACCCATGCGTTCCAGCAGTTGTTTTTCTTATATGTTTCCTCTCCTGCAGTCCTTCCTCTGAATGTGGGTAGCGTTCTTTACCATAAATCCCTCAAAATTGTCCTGGGTCATTGTATTGCTGCTGGTACAGAGGTCCATTACATTCTATTTTACCACAGTATATCAGTCTCTGTGTACAGTGTTCTTCTGGCTCTGCTCCTTTTGCTCTGCATCTGTTCCCGGAGGTCTCTCCAGTTCGCCTGGAACTTCTCCAGTTTATTATTCCTTTTAGCTCAATAGTATTCCATCACCCGCATATACCATAGTTTGTTCAGCCATTC
>NW_025342558.1:0-1718 GCF_016433145.1 Gracilinanus agilis | reverse complement strand
CCTAGCCCTTCCCACTCTTCTACTTTTGAACCAATACTCGGTATTAATTCTAAGATAAAGGTTAAAAAAAAAAAGCAACCAAATGGTGTTTGAAAAGACTGCATAGCACATGTGCACTTTTCCCCACAAAATGGAGTGTTTCCCAACACTGTGGCTAGCTGACTTCACTACCTAAGACAGTGATAGTGAGCCTTTTAGAAATGGAATGCCAGGCCCACACACGCCCATAGACCTTGTGTCATGCCCCTCCCCCTCACCAAGTGCTGGACATGCACCATCCCTACCTTACCCTACACAGGGGAGGGAGAAATCTCTCCCATTGGGCTGCTGGGTGGAGGGGCTGGTGAAGTGAGGAATGTCCTCAGTGCACATAGAGAGGGGGAAAGAAGTGGCCCAAGACCTCCACTCCCCTCCAGCTCTGCCGCCTGTGAACTGCTCACCTTATCCAATGTGCACTCCCATTAGGTAGCTGGGCAAAGGGGCAAATGATGTGAAAAAATGCTGTCAGGTGTAATGGAGAGGGGTAGGGGAGCAGCTCCACTCAGGTCCCTCTGCCTCTCTAGCAATGAACTGGGAGCGGAGACGTGTCCATAGAGAGTGCTCTATGTGCCATCTTTGGCACCCATGCCATAGGTTTGGGACCTAAGAGAATCCATGTTTACAAAATAAAACAAAGAGCTTATCTCCAGCATGCCTGTCCTTACCAAAGACAAGCAACATAGACAAAAGGAGGGAAGCTTCTATCCATGGCTTCAGTCTGAGAACTTCAACCTTCAGGTTGAATCAAAAGATTTTGGGTTTTAAAATCAAAAGGTTGTTTTGGGGCACCAGAAAAGGGTTCAAATTAACATTAAAATTTATATTAATATTAACTGAGACGCATTCCCTCTGGATACTTCCCAAATGTACACAGTTATCTTCATCTTGTCTCTTTCATTAGACTGTGAGTTCCTTCTAGACAAGGACTGTTTGTTTTTGCTTTTGTTTTTGCCTTTCTCTGTATCCCCAGTGCCTGACACATAGTAGGCACTTCATAAATAGTTACTGAAATGACAAACAAAATAATCACAAAAACTCTAGAAAGACTTTTATGAAGTGATGCAAAGCGAAGTGAGCAGAACCAGGAGAACATTGTGCATAGTAATACCACAATGTACGAGGATCGATGGCAAATGACTTACTATTATCAACAAGGCAAGGACGCAGACAACTCCAAGGGACTCCTAATAAAAAAGTCTATAAACCACTATAGAAAGAACTGACAGACATGCCATTCTTCATTTTATTTTCTCCAGGAAATTTTCTCTAATGAAAGCAATATGTATCTTCTTTCATAACATGATGAATAGGGAAATGTGTATTACACAATAATATATGTACAACCTATATAATATTACCAGCCCTCTTGGGGAGCAGGGAGGGAAGGAAGAGAAGGGGGGAAAAGAATGAGACAGACTTTTTTTTAAAAACCCTTGTACTTCGGTGTATTGTCTCATAGGTGGAAGATTGGTAAGGGTGGGCAATGGGGGTCAAGTGACTTGCCCAGGGTCACACAGCTGGGAAGTGGCTGAGGCCGGGTTTGAACCTAGGACCTCCTGTCTCTAGGCCTGAGTCTCACTCCACTGAGCTACCCAGCTGCCCCGACCTTCTTCTTGAAGCTGACTACCCTCCTGAAGTCCAACTCCTTCTTGAAGCTGACTTCCTTCTTGGAGTTGACT
>NW_025342557.1:0-1066 GCF_016433145.1 Gracilinanus agilis | reverse complement strand
TTATAATAAATAATGGACAGGAGCATCATCTGGAGATTGATGCAGCACTATGGGATTCCCCCGAAGCTCATCAAACATCATCCAGCAGCTATAGGAAGATTTTACCTGCCAGGTCATCCATAATGGGAAACTGACGGCTCCCTTCACAGTGAAGACCGGAGTGAAGCAAGGCTGCATGCTTTCGCCCCTTATCTTCTTGATGGTCATAGATTGGACCATGACAAGAATTACCAAGGACAACAATGCGGGCATTCAATGGACTCACACCAAGCAGCTCGAGGACCTTGACTTCGCGGATGACATCTGTCTCCTTTCTCACAAGCAGCAGGATGCACAAGCCAAACTTGCACGACTCTCTGAAGAAGCGGAGAAGACAGGTCTGAAGATCAACAAGAAGAAGACCAGGTGATCACAGTCAACAGCAGACGGGACCTGCCAATCCAACTACAGGATAAAACATCAAGGAGACGGACCACTTCATCTATTTGGGTAGCATCGTCAGTAAGGACGGCGGAGCAGATGAGGACATCAGAAACCGAATCAACAAGGCCAGACAGGCATTTAACACCCTGCGGTCTGTCTGGACCTCCAGAGCACTGTCCCTCGTCACTAAGCTCCGAATCTTCAATACCAACGTAAAGGCGTCCTCCTATATGGGTCAGAAAGCTGGAGAGTGACAAGCGCTAACACCAACAAACTCCAAGTCTTTGTTAACAGATGTCTAAGTCACATCTTGGACATCAGATGGCCTGAAAAGATCTCCAATGCTAGTCTCTGGGAAAGAACAATCCAGTATCCCATCAGTCAGGACATAAAGAAACGTACGTGGAGATGGATAGGACATACGCTATGAAAACCGGAAGACAACGTAGCCAGACAAGCATTGAGCTGGAACCCTTCAGGGAGGAGGAAAGTTGGAAGACCAAAACAGACCTGGCGAAGACCTGCCGAAAATGAAACAAGAACGGTCGGAATGACATGGGCCCAGCTGGGGGAAGTTGCCCAGAACAGAGTCCGTTGGCGTGAGATGGTTGCGGCCCTATGCTCCTAAGGAGTCAACAGGAAT
>NW_025342556.1:0-1518 GCF_016433145.1 Gracilinanus agilis | reverse complement strand
ATTGTGCCATTCTTCCTAGCTTCCTTCTATATGTTATTTCCCAATTATAATATAAACTACTTGACAGCAGAAATAATCTTGTCTGTATTACTCATGCTTATAGTACCTAGCACATAGTGAGATCTAAATAATTGCTTTATCATTCATCTACATATTAAATGTCTATCCCCTAAGTGGACCAAATCATAGGCAAAAAGGATATGTCCTATAAAGACCTCGATAATAGCTACTGTTTGGGAATTCCTAACTGACACTGCAATTCCATATCCTGAATCTGTACTAGAAGCTGTGAGGGCAAATATCTTGAGAGGAACAAGATTCATATAATTAATTTGACAATCAGAGGCAGGTCAAAGACCACATGAGTTTGTGCCATATTGATTCTTAAAATACAGATGCTCTCATTGACATGAAAAACATTGTGAAGAAGGAGGTTAAAAAAACATATTGTTCCATCCCTAACTCATGATCTCCATACACAGATTGTGATGGATCCATTGTTCAGTGGCTATTCTTCTTCTCATTGCATGACACTTGTTATACCGTTTTGCAGGTACTGCATACCTAGTGATCAATGGTGTGTTCCATGCATATGTTGTAAGAAACATAAGCACAATTGTTTTTTTTTGTACCACAACTTCCGGTTAAGATGGCGGCAGAGTAAGGAGCAGCTGCTCGATCTCTCCTGACCGAACCACACAGGACCCCTCAAGGGGAAATAAAAACGAGTCCAGAGGAACGAAGGAACCCCACAACAGGGCGCAGCATTGAAGGTATGCAGAATCGGGGCATTTCCACACTTTAAAGGGGTGAAACAGCTCTCACTAAAACACGAGAGGAAGAAGCCCCTCCCCCACCCCCCACACCGCACAAGCGGGTAAACAGGACTGGGGCAACCAGATAATCACTGGCAGCCCCTGAACCTGTACCTGTGCGCTGCAAGACGAGGGACCCCAGGTGGCTGGGACTTTCCCTGAGCGCCCACGTGGGTGAAGGCACCGCCTCCGGCCAGGACAAAGGCCCCTAAAACATGGCCTTTCCCAAGCACTGAAGGCATCGCCTCAGGGGCGAATAAAGATCTCCAGCCCACAGACTTTCACTACCTTCTGCAGAGGTGAAAGCAGGGCCCTAAGAGCATCAGCACAGGCAAAGGCAGTGCCCTAGGCTCGAATAACGATCTCCAGCCCAGGCTTGGACCTCCAGTGAGGACCCAGTGCAGACCTGAGCGTGGCTGTGGAAGCAGCCCCAAAGACTGCTGAAGGAACCTCGGGCAGAGGGGCAGACCGGGAACTACCAGGAGGCCTGACCCGGAGGACAAGGAGACCCCGGAGCCCTCCCCTCCCCGCCAAGCTTGCAAGGCCCAGGCAGACCCGGAGTGCAAAGACAAAGCGGAAAAGGGGCGGGGCTAACAATGGCTAGCAATAAGGAAGTCCAGAAGAAAAAGACCATCAAGAGAAACTCTGGAACACTCGACAACTTCTACACAGAGAAAATCCAGACAACAGAGGAGGGAAAACA
>NW_025342555.1:0-1030 GCF_016433145.1 Gracilinanus agilis | reverse complement strand
GGACCCCATGATCTGAAGAGCTCTTTGAACTGAAAACAGAGATTCTGGGAGATACTACTTATACATCTAGGTCAGTGATTCCCGAAGTGAGCACCACCGCCCCCTGGTGGGTGCTGCAACAATCCAGGGAGGCAGTGATGGCCACAGGTGCATTCATCTTTCCTATTAATTGCTATTAAAATTTTTAAAAAATTAATTGCCAGGGGCGCTAAGTCATTTTTTTTCTGGAAAGGGAGCAGTAGGCCAAAAAAGTTTGGGAACCACTGATCTAGGTCCAGACGTGGGTGAATTTATTCTAAATTCATTGTAAGTTAGCTGCGTCCTCCTGTTAGAGCAATTGTGATCTTTGACCCTTCATAAGTAAATCAAGCATTAATGGAAAAGAGATTTCATATCTGACATTAAGGCAATATGCTTAGAAATTGCCAAAAGAACTTTTGTTAAAAGGATAATTGAGTCAAAATGAATTAATGTCATTTGATTTTATTTCATGTTTTAATTTCATGATATTGTGCAAGTTACTGTATTTCTATATTTTCTTACATAGTGAACTTTGGGAAACCATTGTATAAGAAGTGCCGTTTCACCAGTACTTGTATTTTTCACAGAGAAAATAGTGTGGTTATAATTGTTTCATAATAATGAGCTAGAGGAATTCCATGTGAACTGGAACAACCTCCAGGAATTGATGCAGAGTGAAAGGAGCAGAACCAGGAGAAGGTTGTACACAGAGATGGACACACTGTAGCATGATCGAATGTAACGGACTTCAGTACTGGCAGCAATGCAATGATCCAGGACAATGCTGAGGGACTTGTGAGGAAGAACACTCTCCACATCCAGAGAAAGAACTGTGGGAGTAGAAACAGAGAAGAAAAACAACTGCTTGATCACATGGGTTGATGAGGATGTGTTTGGGGATGTAGACTCCAAACAACCACCTTAATACAAATATCAATAATATGGAAATAGGTCTTGATCAATGACACATGTAAAACCCAGTGGAATTGCTCATTGGCTATGGGAGTGG
>NW_025342554.1:0-4185 GCF_016433145.1 Gracilinanus agilis | reverse complement strand
GAGGGAGGGGCGCAGCCCGAGCGGCCGGCCGCTGCGGAGCTCCCGAGGTCTGCCCTCCCCACAGGAAGATCTGTCAGCATTGCAAGTGCCGCCGAGAGGAGCACCCGGGCAGCGGGCTCCCCGCCGACCTGCAGCAGCTCGTGAGCCGCCTCCTCGCCGACTTCCAGCGGCCTCCCAGCTCCCAGGAGCCTTCTGGCTGGGCCTCGGACGAGTATGCCTGGGCACCCCCAGGCCTCAAGCCCGAGCAGGTAGCCTTGCAGCCTCCTCCCAGGGGGCTTTCCGGGGCCCATTGGCAGTGCCTCGGTTTCCCCTCTGTGGAAGCCTGGGGGGGAGGGGCAGGACTGCTGTCCTAAATGGTGGCTCCCCAAGAGCCTCCCCCCCCAGCGGGATGGGGGTGGGGCCGGGCCCTGGCTCCTCATCTCTCTCCCTCAGGGCATTCCCAGGCGGGCAGCCCCTCTCCTGGGCCTCTAAGGTTGCCCAGAGGGCTCAGGGCTGCCCAGGGTTGTTGCTGGGCCCTGGGTGGGCCGGGTCCAAACGCCCCTCCCTCCTCTCCCCTCCCAGAGGAGGGAAAACAAGTTCTCCTGCCAGAGTTCTGGCCTCTTGACTCAACTGTACCCCTGGAGCCAGGCTCTGGCCCTCTCTGGCCATGCATTTCTCTGGGATGGTGCCAGAGCAGAGGCTTCTGGGTGAGAGCTGGGGGCCAGGCAGGGCCATTAAGGATCCACCTGTTTTAAGTGGCAGGAAACCTGAAACCTCTGAGAGGGCCCCCCCCCCCAGGGCTGACCCCGGGGCCAGTTCCATTGAGGTGTTGGCTGGCCTGGCCTAGAGTGATCTGAGATTCAAAGACCCACAGATTTGGCCTGAGCCTCCTCTCCACCCCACCCCACCCGAGCACCCCCTGCGGTCTGCTCTCTTTCTCCCTCTTCAACTCTCCATTGCTCCCAGGTGGACCAGTTTTTCAGCTGTCTGCCAGAGGACAAAGTTCCTTACGTGAACAGCCTTGGGGAAAGGTACCGGGTTCAACAACTGCTCCGCCAGCTGCCCCCACATGACAGTGAGGTGAGCTCTCCGCACCCCCTAGACTGTGGGCAGCCTTCCAGAGGAGGGCTCCAATTGAGTTCGTCCTCTCTACTGTGCAAGGGAAGAGGAGGGGGGGGGTGCCCAGCCTGACCGTGTGACCCCTGATCACCCCACCCCCACCCTCCACTCCACTCCCCAGGCCCAGTATTGTGCAGCACTGGAGGGAGAGGAGGAGAAGGAATTGAGGCGGTTCAGCCAAAAGCGGAGACGAGAAAACCTGGGTCGCGGGGCTGTTCGAGCATTCCCGGTGTCTATTACTGGGGCCATCTGTGAGCAGGTGAGTGAGCGGGGCACTCGGGGCCCCCTTGTACCTCAGTTTCCCCACTCCAAGTCTCCCAAGAAACCAACTCTACAATGCTTTCCCTGTGGTCCCTCCCCCAGGACGAAACAGAAAGGGCTGCCAGCCCCCGCTTTTAGCCTCATGGCATTCCCCTTCCAGCCAAATTGGCTGCCTTGCCCTTTGCTGGTTCTTCATGCCACCTCCATGCCTTTGCCCAGAAGACCCTTCCTTCACCTCTGCCTCTTCAAATCCCTGATTTCCTTCAAGATTCAGCTCGGGCACATCCTTTGGAAGACCTGTCCCAATCCTTCCCCCCAGCTGCGGCCCCAGCCGGACCTAGGGTTGCCTTGATCCCCTTGAGAGGGCAGAGGCCGTGGGCTGGCTCACTCACCCACCAGCTCGGTCCCAGCCCAAAGGAGGCGTTTCTTTCTGTCGGTTGGCCCACCGGGATGGAGCGCCTACTGTGTATCCCAGATACAAAGAAAGGGAGAAGGGGAGCCCCACCCTAGAGGAGCTCACTGCCCGATGGATTGCCTTCTCTTCCTCCCTCACAGTGTGGGAAGCAGATCCGAGGGGGGGATCTGGTGGTCTTTGCCAGCCGGGCAGGCCACGGGACCTGTTGGCACCCCCAGTGCTTCCTCTGTGCTACCTGTGGTGAACTGCTGGTTGACCTCATTTACTTCTACCAGGCCGGGAAAATCTACTGTGGGCGCCACCACGCCGAGTGCCTTCGGCCCCGATGCCAAGCCTGTGATGAAGTATCCAAGGGGCCTGACTAGGGGCCTGGCAGGGAGGCAGGGGCACCCAGACCAGAGGAGCGAGCGCAGCTCCTGCCATCTTATTCCTTGCTTGGGCAGGAAGGAGGGCGGGAGGGAAAAAAAAGACCCAGGCTTGGGAACCCCTCACCCTTCCATCCTCCCATTTTCCTGCCTGTCTCCTTCCCACCCCCCCAGATCATCTTTGCAGCAGAATGCACCGAGGCCGAGGGGCGTCACTGGCACATTCGCCACTTCTGCTGCTTTGACTGTGAGGGGCCTCTGGGGGGGCAGCGTTACGTGATGAGGGGCAGCCGACCCCACTGTGGGGCCTGCTATGAGGCCAGGCACGCCCAGTATTGTGACAGCTGTGGAGAGCGAATCGGTGAGGAGGCCTCCCGGAGCTAACCTGAGCAAGGGCAATGAGCACCTCTTCTCAGCTTCCATTGGGCCATGGGCCTCAGTTTACCCCAGAGCCTACACTTGGGAAGAGGGGCAGCTATGGGGGGAGGTTCTTGCTTTAGGGAAAAGTGGAGAGGGAGGAGCTAGTGGGCCTCTGGCCCCACCAAGCCTCCTTTTTCCTGGCCCAGTTCTCACTCTGTTCTCACCCCTACCCAGGAATGGAACAGGGCCAGATGACCTATGGTGGGCAACACTGGCACGCATCTGAGAGCTGTTTCAGCTGTTGCCGCTGTGGGCGACCCCTGCTAGGTGAGCCCTTCCTGCCCAAGCAGGGGCAGATCTTCTGCTCCCGGGTCTGCAGCCTACCTGCTCCAGCAGAGGCGGCAGCGGTGATGATGGCCACTTACCCCATGGCTCCCACTGCAACAGTTCTCCAGGCCAGATCACGCTCTGGCTCCCCGGTGGGCAGAGAGTGCAGCCGCTTCTGCCGTGGGGCCCCACAGCGACACTCCATGCCTGCCCTGGGCCTCCGCCGAGGGAGCCCTTCACCAAACCCTCAAGCCACATCTGCCCCCAACCCACCAGCCTCCTCAGGGGGTCCCGAGTTCTGCCGGCGAGGGGAGCTCCGTGTTAGCTTCCAGGAACCCCTGGTGGCCCAAGCCCCCCAGGAGAGGGAGCAGCCCCAGAGCCCTCCCCCCAGGCCTCAGAGGCCACCTTCCCATGGCCACAGTCTCCACCTGGAGTGGGACTCGGCCTGGGTGTCCTCTTCTTCCTCCTCCTCCTCCTCCAACTCAGAGGAGGATGGCTACTTCCTCGGGGAGCCCATTCCTTTGCCCCGAGCCCTTCAAAGAGCTACTCGGGATCCCCCAGGGAAGGAAGGGAGGTGGGGGGCTTCTCCTAGGCCAGCTCAGAGCCAGGGTCGACCCCAGGACAGGGACAGGAACTGCACTGTGGCCTGAGACTCTGGTCCAGCCTCATTCCTCTCCCAACTGGAAATCGGGGTTCGGAGCGGCTGGTGGCTCAGGTTCTCCACATCCCTCTTCTACTGCCCAGCATCTCCCACGGGTACCTGGAGAGCCTACTGGGCCAGCCTACACTTGCCAGAATTCTGGCTCTGCCCATTAAAATGATGACTCGAATGCGTTTGGGTTCCCAGATGGTGTTTTTGTGAAGCTGCCTCCTCCCCCCCCCACTGGCATCTGCCCACCAAAGAAGTTCACGACCAACCCATCAGTTGACTCGTCCCCCATTTATTTGTCGTCTTCCTGTGCCCCCTCTCTGGGCTCCTGAAGGGGAGGGAGAGGAGGGAGATCCACAGGCACGGGCCATCCTCTTCGCTCTTCTGGGAGGAGGGAGGGAGCCCACGGCGGCCAGTGGCACTACGAGGGGCCGTCGGGAGACTCTGGGAGGGGGCGAGGGGGGGAGAGTTGAGGCTGAGCCGGATCCAGGGAGGGGCCTCCCCAGCACCACCTCTGCTCACTTACCCGTGGCAGCCGGAGTGTGGCGGCTCCGCTGGGCCTGGAAGGTGCTATAGGCGTCGTAGGCAAACAGGAAGGTGGCCACAAGCCCCAATACCTGAGGGAGGGCGGGGAGGGTCAGGGGAGGAAGCAGAGCGCCCAGGCCCCCGGCCCCCAGCTCCAGCCCGGCCCGGCCCAGCAGGGCAGCTTA
>NW_025342553.1:0-1271 GCF_016433145.1 Gracilinanus agilis | reverse complement strand
AAAATAAAAATAGTATGTATTATTGTTTGTAAGAGGGAAAATTTAGGTATTTATAGATATATATTAAAAATATGTGGCCACCAGGAATCAACAATTTAGGTTGATTCCGTAATTAAATCAGACCCAAGTCAGCATCGGGTTGAAGAGTTTATTTACAATCAGGTAGGTAAAAGTAGGAATAAAGAGAAAAGGGAGGTTAGAAGGCTAAATAAATGAAGCTGTAAGCCACAGGGCCCAACAGCCAGATAGGCAGAGTTTAGAATTGGCCCAGCTAGGCCAAGGAAGCCAGCCTAACTTACCCACGTGACAATATAGAGTGTAAGCATTCTGTGGTTTCAGGAGATGCTTCTTCTTCCAGTTCGAGACGGCAACTGCCCCCACAGGAAGTTCACTCACTTACTTAAAGAGATAGTGTCTTTCATCACTTCCTGTGGTCCACCTCTAATTCAAATGGACAAATGGCAGTTTCTACATTGATTTGGACTGCCCAAAGGGCAGTCCCTTATTCTTGATTTGTTACTTATTGTCACGTGTAGGTAACTCATCTCCCCTCCCCACAAAGGGAGGTGAGAGTGACGTCATTAGCACGCCTGGGTTGAGTAGATTTTTGACTATTAATGGGATCGAGCTAATTCTATTTACACATGTTCAATAAGATAATAAATTAATCTATGTTCATGGGCTAAAAGAAAAGGGATATGAGACCCCAAGGTCTTCTCTCTCCAACGAATTTCAATAAATATATGTAACTAAAACAATGATAGACATACAAACATTCTTATTGTAAGGGTAGGGGGGTGGTAAGAATGATGTGTTTTGGCCATGTAGACCATGTTTTTTCACATTGGTCTGTTTAGAGATGAATCACAGGAAAATATGAATCGATCTATTCCTAACTCTAGAGACTCATCTGCTCACCCTTCTCCAAAGTCTCTCCAAAAGAGGGACTTTGGTTTCTGCCAAGACAGGAAACAGGGAGTTGACAAAAGAGACTGGCCACTCTACTTTCCTCATAGAATAAGGGTACCAGGAAAGCTAAGGTTTGAGACACGATTAAAGCACTGGATCTTCTACATGTCATATTCTTCTCAGAGTCTTTATCTCCCTTCAAGGACCTAAAGGGAATCTGGAACTGCATGCCTTCATTCCTAAAACCAGAAGTTTTATCTCTCTTTATCTCTCTTCATGCATGCTCTTTGACAATTTTGGCCTCTCATGCAGGTGAGCAGTACTGAGCATCACTCAATAAGGAGAGTCTTGGGCTTTGAGCT
>NW_025342552.1:0-4460 GCF_016433145.1 Gracilinanus agilis | reverse complement strand
AGAGAGAGAGAGAGAGAGAGAGAGAGAGAGAGAGAGAGAGATAGAGACAGAGAGAGAGAGAGAGACAGAGACAGAGACAGAGACAGAGACAGAGACAGAGAGAGAGAGATCAGGATCACCTGGTCACCTAAAAAAACCTCCAAGCTGCACCAGGCTTCCTGGTCTCCTGTTCCAGGCCACTACACCCTGCTGCTTTGACTGGCCAGATCATCCAGTCAGATAAGGCCCATGGCTGATAAGTGGTAAACTCTACAGAGAAGACTGAGCCCAAGAAAGCCTGACACTACTCATCCCATTTCTTATGATGTCTCTTCTCCTGTGTCTCTTCAGTCCAGGTCCCCAGTCCTGGAGTCCACACAGGTCACCAATGAGTATTCCTGCAAGTCTGGACTTCAGGCAGCCAACACTACATTTTATCCAACCTCTTCCAGAAAGTCGGAGAGCCTCATGACCTCTTGTGTTCTGTCTAAAGAGGTTAGTCTGATGGAATAAGGGGTGCAATTTTATGTTACATTCACACAGTCATATGGGGTATATGGGTATCAAGGAAGAATAGGACCTCTGATATGATGGATTGCCTGGCCCTTTTCATGGATGCTCATCCATCCCTGACATCAACTCTCGCCTGTGGTTGCAAGAAAGAGTAACGTACATGGTGGTAGCACCATTTTGGCAGATGGGCTAAATCAGGTTGAGAGCAACCCAATACACCTCAAACCCATCAGTTACAAAGATGTCTACCCCAAGCATTTGAAGACTTCCTCTGTGGAAGGAGCAGATGAGAACAATTTCTTCCAATGGCCCCAAGAAAGGCAGAAACAGGCATTATGGAGAACTTAGAGTTTGGTCAGATATCAAAGACATCAAAGTCCTCCACTGCATACTGAGCCATCACCATTCTTTCAGTTTCTAGTCTTTCCACTCAACTTGGATAATTCTGGAAGAGAGAATGAAACTGACAATTTTGTGCAACTCTACCTCATTTAAATCCAATTCAAGAGCAAGTCAAGACATCATCTTGTGATGCTGTTGGTTTCTTCAAAAACAAGAACAAAACAAAACAACAATAACAATATGAAGAAAGCAAGTGCATAAGAGTAAGTGCAAAAAGTCTTTCTCAACTTATCATGAAGACTGGGAGGTAAATCACAGAAGCTTCTTGAGTAGGAGAGTAACAGTCAGATTTTTATTCTAGAAATATCACTTTGGAAGTTAAGAGGGGAATGGATTAGAGAAGGAGAGTTTCTACAGAAAGGGAGACTAATTAGGAGATTATAGCAATAGTAGAGAAAAGATGAAGAAGGCTTAAGCTAAGGTAGCATCTGTGCAAGAGGAGAGAAAGGGATGGGTGCAAGAGCACATTTGGAAGTACAATCAGCGAGATTTGGCAACTGATTGAATAGGGAAGTGAGGGAAAGTGAAGAGTAGAAGATATCTCCAAAGTTTGTGAACCTGAGTAAAGAGAAGGATGGGAATGTCCTCAGCAGAAATAGAGTGGTTATGTTGCAGAATTTTCAGTTTAGTCAAGAAGGAAACCATAATTGTCCCTTAAAAGTAAGGAAGAAAGGAGAATTATTATGCATGCATATTTGAGCCCAGACTGGATCATTCCTCTAAGGGCTGGGCACTAAGGAAAAGTACTCTGGGTATTTTATACACCATCACTTGGGGAGGGTTTCCACAGGTTACATGATACATGCATAATCAAGGGTTTCTATGGGTTATGAACACAAACGTGACCGGCAAGTACAGGCATCAAAAGATAGGCAAGGACAGACATGGAGGGGTCAGGCAGGCTTGGGTCATGGATTTGTCAGGTCACAGCATGGTAAGTAATAGTTCCCTATGAAATGGAACCACTTTGCTTTGTTCTGGAGTTCCAGCAGGTGCAGGGAAAAGAGGGGCTATTGGTAGCAAGCTTCTAAAGGTGTGTCAGCCCTTCAAAGCCTGTCCTTAGAGTATAAGGGAGTCCCTAACGGGATGATCTAAGGATTTTCCACTGCAGTTAGGAGGAAAAGTAGGTGTGGATATATCAATATTTGGATAATATCAACATTAATATTGTTCATTTCTTACCTGTGTCAACTGAACAGTGACTCATATTAAGAGTTAAACATAGTTAATGTTTATAGGCATGCTAAAAAAAGGTGCTTTTCTACCACCATTAACATGAAAGTGGAATGGACCAAACAGGACTAAATTCTAATTTTTTAATTTGTCTTTGTTTCATGGGCTGCCATGACCAAATCTGCATCTACTGGTGGTGAACATCTTTAGTCTTATCTAGTTTGGTCCTGACACAGCAGACTTGGTAGGTTGCCAGGATGAGAAGGAAGAGGATGATAGTAACAGCAATAATAGCATTTATATAGCATTTCAAGGTTTGAAAAGCACTTTAATATTATTTAATTTAATCCTCACAGCAATCCTAGAAGGTCAGAGTGAGTGTTATCCCTATTTTATAGATAAGGAAACTGAGGCAAGCAATGCTTAAGTGGCCAAAGTCATAGATAATAAAGGTCTGAGGCAAAATTTGAACCAGATCTTCCTGACTCCTCATCTAACGTTCTATCAACTCTCTCACTTTAGCTGCCTCGAAATCTTTTCATCATGGTAGGACCTGCCAGGTGTTATGTTTTATTGCATAACCCCTGAGAACCCAATGTCACCATCATAGCAAGATGAGGTTAGTGTTTTGCAGGCAGAAACTTGAATAAATTTACAAGAAGCAAAAAGTTCAGAGGCAAACATGAAACTACTTGTTCAAATTAAAAGATATTTAAAAGTACAAACTCAATAATGAAAGTTTATGGTTTCAAAAATCACTTATGCACATTTTTCCTTTTTATTTCTTCTTTTCAAATATTCTTCTATTCTTTTATGTTTGTTGAATATAATAAAAATGAATAAATGTCATCCTTTTATATAACCTCTAAGGTCCCTTTCGATTCTAAATCTATAAGCTATATCATTACTTACCATCACAAAGTCCAAACTGTCATCATCTTTTCTGATCTTAATTCTGTTATCTCACGTGTTGGCTATCCATGCCAGCCTTATACCACCTTCAAATTTAATGAGCATGCCACTTTAATCTTTAGCTAAGCAACTGAAAAAAATGTTACAGTACAGAGACAAAGACACATCCCTGGTACCCTCTACCAGAGACCACTTTCTAAGCTCACATTGACCTGCTAATGATTAGAGGAAGGTAGCTACAGTGAAGTTAATGTTATATGAGGATTGGCTGAAGAATTGAAGATATTTAACATGGAAAAGTCTTTGGAGGGTGGAGAGAATAGAAGAGGTGTAGGAGGAAAATTAGTTTTCAAGAAATTGAAGTACTGTCACCCAGAAAAGGGATTAGATTTGTTCTATTTGGCCCCAGAGAGTAGAATAAGGAACAATAAGTAGACGTTGCCCAAAAAAGGCAATTTTAGGCTGGATATAAGAAAAGTTTTGTGATAGAGTTATTCAAAGGTAGAATGCACTGCCTCAGAAGACGTGGGTTTATTTTCCCTGGAGGTCTTTAAGCAAAGGCTAAACTGATAATGTGGCTGTTTTGTAGCAATAATTATTTTTTTCCATATCAGTTAAAGTAGTTGGCCATTGTGATGACTAATTTATGGATCTGATCATTTGATCAATTCCTGAATCTACCTAAGTGTATTATCATCTAGTTAAATCTCTCTCCCTCATTGAATGGAATAATAAAACACTGTGCCACATGCTTACTAGGCAGTAACAACAACAACAACAACACATTTAAAGCTCCAAGCTTTGCAAAGCATTTTTTATATGTTGTCTCATTTGATACTCAAAAAAAATTCTGGGTGGAAGAGTGGAGCTAAGATGCCCTGGTGTAGTAGGAACTTCCTGAATCTCCTTCCAACCAATCAATACAAAGCATCTCAAAAGGACAGAAAGCAAAATCAGAGGAGTAAAGGGACTTTCCCACAGGACACAGCCTTAGGCAATGTTTGGAGATTTCCACACTATATGACAGTGAAACTACACTTATCAAAACCGGAGCTGATCATCCCTCCCCCACAACACCTACTGCACCAGAGTCTGAATGAGGGCCTGGAAATCTCTAAATTCTCAGGGGCCAGCTAACCACAGACTTACCACTGAGGGCAGTGCAAGGCCTTGGCCACAAGACTTGGGACCCAAGGCTGAAGAGCACAGAGCCTGGGCAGCAGAGCATGGGGATTGGGCAGAAACAAGGCTAGCCACAGCAGAGGCAGCAGGGACTGGAAAAATAGCCTCAGGACAAACCGCTTTAAAGTATGCTACACAAAAAACTGCCTGGAAGATACTATGAAGGCAAAGTCCTGTGAGACAGAAGCTAAGGAAGCAATGTCCACCAACATGCAGGAGCCCCAATCCAAAGTGGCAAAAGAAATAAGCAGTAGCAGAAAAAGCTTTTGACCCTCGATAATTTCTATGGAGTAAAAGAG
>NW_025342551.1:0-8521 GCF_016433145.1 Gracilinanus agilis | reverse complement strand
TCATTTCTATTCCTTTTTGCAGCACTTAATAAATACATTTAGAATGACTAAATCTGAAATGTTTTCTTTTGAAATCACTTAGTTTTATTTCTTCAAGTGGGCAGTTGCTTAGGTTTTCTATGACCAATTTTATTAATTCTTTATTTTGTATTTTTTTAAACCCTTAACTTCTGTGTATTGGCTCATAGGTGGGAGAGTGGTAAGCGTGGGCAATGGGGGTCAAGTGACTTGCCCAGGGTCACACAGCTGGGAAGTGTCTGAGGCTGGATTTGAACCTAAGACCTCCCATCTCTAGGCCTGACTCTCAATCCATGAGCTACCCAGTTGCCCCTATTTTGTATTTTTCTAAATTGCCATCTAATTTTTTTGTACATTTTCAATTGGGGGACATAATTTGGTATTTTGGTTTCTAATTATTTACTTTATATTTTCTCCATCATTATTAATATTGACCATTAGTTTTCACTTCTTTCTTTTAAAAGGAATAAAATTATCTACTATTCACTGTGAAGGGTTAAATGTGGGGGTAGGAATTTGAACAAAAGTCAGGAGAGCAGTTTCTTAAATGCAAAATGCTAGTTCATTATTAGGAAAGTACAGATAGGAAATAGAAAAGAGGAAAGTGAGAGTAATCTTATAATAGCTTATAACTATACCTAAGATCCCAATCCTAACTAAAATTTCCTAAAAAAAAACCTAAATCTATTTGCCTTTGAGGGCAGTGTCTTCTGCCAGCCTACTCTCCTACTCTGTCTATCTAATGATATACTCACTATCTATCTACCTATCTACCCAAGTTAATCAATAATCAATAAGGCTAAGGCCTTATTTCTTTTTCTCTGTCTCCAACTGTCAGTTAGAAAACTTTCAATTCCAGAGAGAGTGAGCTACATACTCCTCTCCCCAGGAAACCCAGACACCAAAGCCCCCTTCCAACTGCCTGCAACTTCCTAACCACACTCAGCCACACCCTTTTAACTGTCACTAACTGACAACCTTCACAGCAGGGGATCTCTTACTCAGAAATCTTATTGCTCCTTTGCCTCTTAAAGAGAAAAAGGGAGAAATTAATAAAAATTCTCTTAACATCACAGATCCTAATGACTTCCTCAGGAAAACAGATATTTCTTTTATTTAACTACTTACTGGTAGTTTTGTTTTTAATATCATTTCTCTTGACTTTGTTTTGGGGTAGCAAATTTGATGACTTTTTAAAGCTTCTTGCTCCTTCTTTTGTTAATAGAGATGTTAAGATTCAGAAACTTTCCTCTAAAACATGCCTAAATTGTTTTCCATAAATGTTGGTATTTTTTTCCAGTCAGAAAGTTAACTGTATTAACTAGCACAAATAAATGTTCCAAATGTATCCCAGTGAAGGTAGCTAGAAAAAGAGCTAATATGTCTGAGTCTGATCATTTTATACATATAGGCAGTTCCTAACAAAAGCCAAAGGAAAGAGGCTACTACAGAGTATATGGTAGGGAAATGTGGATTGTCACTTCTGTAATAGACAAGTAGGAAACAAGGGCCTTAAGCTGGTAACAAGGCTAGCAGGAAGATGATGCTGGTTGTAAGGATGGTATGAGTAAACCTCAGTTGGCCTTGTAACTTGTATATAAATGAACAAAAATCCAACCCAGGGAACTGAGTGACCAGTAAAACCTCACTGCTTGCCTCTAGGCTCTTTTAAGCTATCAGGTAGGCAGCCCCTCCCTGCTGAGGAAAGAGGCTCCTATTGGCTAAAAGCTGGCTGGCAAGAAGTGGAGGTAGAACTTCCTGCCCCTCAGTGATGGAGTTTGTTCCAGCCCTAATGCTCAGAATCCCTTTCTGTTGCCTGTCCTCCCAGCCTTTGATGGCAGGCTAATAATCACAGGATTCACTGGTTAAGGCTATGGGGTTTATTGATAACTGGGTAAGGAACAAGGCAATGGTAAGAGGGCTTGGAAATTCTAAGAACTGTTGTTGAGGATATCTGGCTAAAGCTGGTAGAGGTCCTCGGAAGGTCTAGGCCACCCAAGGGCAGGCAGCCCTCAGCCAGAGAGAAGTGGTCTCTGGTTAGGAAATAGAGTTGATCTTTTGGCTAATCTTGTAGGTGATGATAATAAAAATATTGTGTTGCTCTAGAAGATTGGGTCTTAAAATCCTGAGCTATTCTAGGCCTACCTACGTTCTCACTCCCACCACCTGGGCCCAGGGGGTAAAGGGGTAAATAAATGGTCAGGTTGGAATCAGTTCAGAAAAGAACCCAGCCCTGGGTTTCCAGGGCTTTTTATACTCTAGGTTCAACTGGCAGCTAGTATCTTCCCAGTGGCTCATGCACCCTTCAACATTCCATCCAGGGCAACTGACAGGTTTGCCCCAAGCCAACATGGCAATGTTAAAATCCTATATTATACTTCCTATAAACCTATCTCTGGACTTTTCTGTTTCCAGTAATCTGAGAATACCCAAAGCAAAGTCCCCATTAAAAATGTTTCAATTATTCTTGTACCATTTACCTTGCCTTACCAGATTCTTTTCCCTTAACGTTGCTGATAGAGTTAAACAGGCTTATTTTTTTTAAGCAGACAAGATTTTTAAGAAGTTAAACTTCAGGGGAAAATTGCTTTTCAAAAAATTAAGTTTATTTTATCTAATTTATTAATTTAGAATATTTTTACATGGATATATGATTCATGTTTTTTTTTCCTTCCCTCCTCTCACCCCCCTCCTGTACCCAATGAGCAATTCCACTGGGTTTTACATGTGTCATTGAACAAGATCTTTTTACATAACTACCACACCAATGCAACTATCAACAATTTGGAAATAGGTCTTGATCAATGACACATGTTAAAACCAGTGGAAATACGCATCAGCCATGGTGGGGGGGGAGGAGCTGGGGGTGAAGGGGAAAGTAAGAGCATGAATTATGAAACCATGTTAACTTTTCTAAAAAATAAAAAAAGATCTATTTACATAGTATTAACATTTGCACTAGGGTGATCATCTAGAGTCTAAATCCCCAATCATATCCCCATTGAACCATGAGATCAAGCAGTCATTTTTCTTCTGCATTTCTGTTTCCACAATTCTTTCTCTGGATGTGGATAGTTTTCTTTCTCATAATTCCCTCAGAATTGTCCTGGGTCATTGCATTGCTGCTAGTAGAGAAGTCTATTACAATCGATTGTGCTACAATGTATCAGCCTCTGTGTACAACATTCTCCTGGCTCTGCTCCTTTCACTCTGCATCAATTCCTGGAGGTCTCTCCAGTTCACCTGGAATTCCTCCAGTTTATTATTCCTTTTATCACAATAGTATTCCATCACCAGCATATACCACAATTTGTTTAGCCATTCCCCAATCAAAGAGCAGTCAGAATTTTCTACTCTCATTGTATTGCTGAGAATAGCTGTCTTTCACAGTTAATTATCAAGCAGTATTTCATTTACTGTGTTGAATGTTTTCCGATTTTATTTCACTCTGCATCAGTTCATGTAGGTCATTCCAGCTTTTTCTGAAATCCTCCTGCTCATCATTTCTTATAGCAAAGTAGTATTCCATCACCATCATATACCACGATTTTGTTCAGCCATTCTCCAATTGATGGCTATCCTCTCAGTTTGAAATTCTTAGCCACTACAAAGAGAGCAGCTATAAGGGGCAGCTGGGTGGCTCAGTTGATTGAGAGCCAGGCCTAGAGACAGGAGGTCCTGGGTTCAAATCTGTATTCAAACATTTCCTAGTTGTGTGACCTTGGGCAAATCACTTAACCCCCAATGCCTAGCCCTTACCACTCTTCTGCCTTGGAACAAATACACAGTATTGATTCTAAGATAGAAGGTAAGGGTTTAAAAAAAAGAGCAGCTATAAATATTTGTGTACAAATAAGCCTTCTTCTCTGTGTTATATTTCTTTGGGATACAGAATTTGTAGCAGTATTACTGAATCAGAAGTATACACAGTTTTATAACCCTTTCAGCAAGTTTCAAATTGCCCTCCAGATTGGCTGGATCAATTCATGACTCAAACAATGTATTAGTGTCCCAGTTTTACCATGTCCTCTCCAACATTCATCATTTTCCTTTGCTATCAGATTAGCCAATCTCATAAATATAATAAGGTACTACTTCAGAGTTGTTTGAATTTGCATTTCTCTAATCAATGGTGATTTGGGACATTTTTTCACATGACTATATAGTCCTTCATCTGGTAGTGGCTGTTTTAAATATTTTCTTTCTCTCAGAGATACTTTCTAAGGGTTGCACAGTGTTTTTTCCCCTTCACTGAAAGAGCCTGGGCAGATACAGGGTCTCAGAGCTTCCTTGAAGGTATCATGAAAAGTATGGATGTGAGTGTATTCAGTAGCACTGCAGAAGGAGATTGTGCCTGTTTCATAGTCCAAGAAAATTTGCACAATCTTGGGGGCCATGGCCAACTGGAGTTGGATCCAGGGACTGGAGAGAGTCTGTTAAGTGTCACTATTAACCAGACAAATAATCCAGAATCCAGTTTCTGGTATGACATCTGCTTCTTCCTCATCACATACCGAGTCCTTACAGAGCCACAGAGCCCACTCCGTCTTTCCTTCCACATCCACCTCCCAGCAGTACTTTCCTGAATCAAATCTCTCCTTGCCCAGCATATAAATCAGGACATCCATGTCCCCTCCACACTTGGGCTGCTGAGAATAGGAAGTGACACATTCATAATTTTTTTTCAGGAGGAAGAAGTGAGTAGGTGAGTCTTTGTCATGAGTTATGGCCACTGCAGAGAAAGGCACAATGTCAGTCCTGAAGTTTAAACAAGAGCCATATCCAAATTCTTTAATTTCAACTAGACTTTCAGTGAGGCTTTGGACTTCTATTCTTCATGTTGGCCATTTACCATCTGTGTGACTTGGCAAAACCATATAACTTTTATCTAACTCAATGTATTTACATATAAGTAACAATTATAATGGCTAATCTCAGGGTTGTTGAGGGGATTGAATCAATATTTTTGAAGCACTTTGTAAAATATAAAGAGATATAATTTCCCACATGAGAACTGCTGCTGCTCTTCTTGCTGCTACTATCACCACCACCATCATCACCATCTTCATTAACAGTATTTTCTCTTGTCAATTCCCTGGAACTCCCCAACAGTCATTCTAAGCCTTTTCTGCCCTCAAAGCTAAAGCCTTTTGCAAAAACATAGGTACACAGTGGGTAGATGCCATTCCCCACCTACCACCACACTACACCATGAATGTGGGATCATTGTGGCTTTTGGGCTGTATGTTTGACACTTCTGGTTCATACCAAACACTTCTATGCTCTTATCATGACCTTTTTCTTAATCCTCTGCGATCTGATTTCTGTATTCATCACTCTTTTCAAATTATTCCCTCAGAGACTAACAACGGATTATGAGTTTCTCAAGGGCAAGGACCATCTTTTCCTTCCTTTCTCTCTCCAACCCTAACTCAGTATCTGACTCATAGTATGTGCTTCATAAAAATTTTCCTACTGACTGACTACCAATGATCTGATTTCCATACCCAATGAGCCTCATCCTCCTTGAGTTTCAAGGAAATATTTTGCACTATGTACCACTGTCCCCTTCTTGGAAAATTTTTTTCTGGAATCTGTGAAACAGAATTATTCCCCATCTTCATTTTCATCCTACCTCTCTGACTGTTCCTTCTCCTTATTGTGGGGAGAGTCCTAGCCTAGGAGTAGTTGGGAAACATTAATTCTAGAAAGTGTAAATGCCTTCTAAGCATCACTGTGATTCACAGGATCACAAAGTTTGAAGAACAAAAGGGACCTCAGAGACCCTCTTCTCTGGTCTGTTCTTGAAGAATTCTCTCTGATGAACACCTTACATGTGCTCATTAAATTTCTGCTTCAAGAACCCCTGTGGGAGATCCTGGGATCACAGATGAGTACTAGGAAGAAACTTTATAAGCCCTGTAGTCCATCACTGTCTTTTCACAGAAGAGAAAAATTTGAGGTCGCAAAAAACTTAAATGATTTGTCCACGCTCAGCTCCTGATGTCAAAATTTCAGCTAGTTCCACTCTACTCTACTCTGTTGCCTCTCTTCACTCCTAAGGCAGCCATTTCACTCTTAAGCAGCTTTCATTGTCAGGAAACTTCTCTTCTCCTCTTGTCTTAATTCATCACTTCCATCTATTGCTTCTAGTTCTGCCAGCTGGGATCAAAGGGTCAAGCAGGAATCTAATCCCTCTTCCCTATTGGATGTTATGGGGAAATTAGTATTTTAAAACACTTGCCTATTTCAGGGACAACCTTCCAACATTTGATTATACATAACCAACCTATGTCCACTGAGTCTCTTCTTCTTCACATCAAATATCATCTTATTTCAGTTTCCAGTTCCACAACTTACTCATTTCCCATGATGTTTCCCAACCTCACAAGAACTTCACAAAGAGATAGTCATGCCCTTGATCTTACCATCACCTGCAACTGTTCCAAACTCATGTTTATGAATTCTCCAATAACTACATGGCTGTCACTTTTTCAGCTGACAAATTTGATTCATATTTCATTAGGGAAAAACTTCATTCACTGAGTTTCCATATCTCTCCTGTTGCTCTTTTCATATCTCCTCCTGTCTAAAAACCTCTCTCTCCTGAGCTGGATCTCCACCCAAGTCCCACCCAGTAATTGTGGGGATGCTATAATTCTATCTCAGACCCTCTTCTCTCCTACATCTATACTATTTCACCCACATATAACAGAAAATAAAACAGATTATATCTTCCCACTACAAAAAAGTGATGCTGTATGATTACCTTATTTTGGGAAACAACTCATCATTTTATTGCCCATTATTCTCCATGTAAACAGTACCATAAGTTACAAATATGATGTGGAAAATGAATGAGAAAATCTTACTCACCTTGTATCATTGCATTATTCTCTGTAAAATGTCAAGAGATCAACACAATGAAACACAGAGTGAGACAGAGAGAGTAGAGAGAGAGAGAGAGAGAGAGAGAGAGAGAGAGAGAGAGAGAGAGAGAGAGCTCATCAGTAGATATATGTACATTAACAATTCAAAATATAAATGATGCCACAATTGACACTTCTGTTCCACCATGAACTCAAGTTGATTGAAGTCAAGCAATGATTACTGGTTTAGGATTCATAAGCACTCAATTGGTAGCCTGGTTGACCTCCTTATTCAAGATCTACTCTAATCCATTTTAAACACAGGCATCAGAATTATCTTCCTAAAACACAGGCCTATCCACATTATCTCCATTCCCTTCATCAGCTCCATGGTTCATAATTATCTTTTTCATGCAGATGACTCTCAGATTTCTTTGTCTAGTCCTCATCTCTCCTCCTACCTCCATTAACACATCTCCAATGATCTTTTAGACATCTTGAATTACATGCTCCATAGACATCTTAAACTTAACATGTCCAAAACAGAAATATTTTCCCCCCAAAGTTTGGCCTCTTCCTAGCTTCTTTATTACTGTAGAAGGTAGCAGCATATTTCTTCCAGTCACCCTGATTGCAACATGGGTGTTAACCTGAAGTCCTCACTCTCTATAACCCCCCCCACCCAGCTGGTCTCCAAACAACTGCCAAATCCTATGGATTCTCCTTTTGTTGGATCTGTGGTTTAAATTCCCTTCTCTGTTCTGATACTACAACTATCCTGTTGGAGGCCCTTGTCACCTCTCCCTGGAATTACTACAAAATCCCACTGGTTGACCTCCTGATTCAAGTCTTTATCTACTCTAATCCATTTTAAACACAGGCATCAGAATTATCTTCCTAAAACACAGGCCTATCCAAATTATCGCCATTCCCTATTTAATAAACACTTTTGGCTCCCTGTTGCTTCCCAGATCCAATATAAAAATCCTTTGGTTGGCTTTCAAAACTATCCAGAAGCTACTCCTTTCTGCTCTTCCATAGTTGCTTCTACGTATTCTAAAATCAATTTACACTGACCTCTTTTCTGGTCCTCAAACAAGGCACTTCATCTTCGGATTCTGAGTTATTCCACAAGCTGCTTCCCAACCCTGGAATGTCCTCCTGCTCCTTGTTATTTCCTAGCTCGCCTAACTTCCTCAAGGGTTTAGCTAAAGTCCACATTCTGCAAGATGCCCTTCTTAGGCCCCTTATGTTTCATATGCTCCTTCTGCAGTTTCTCTCAATTGATCTCATCTAGATTTTGTTTGTACTTAGTTGTTTTCATGTTATGACCCCCATTAGACTATGAACTCTGTGAGGGCAGAATCTGGCTTTGCCTCTTTTTTGTACTATAACCTCTTAACACAATGCCTTGTCCATAATTAATGCTTAATAATTGTTTCTTTCTTCTTATCTCCATCCCTTTCTTCAATTTTTCTTCCTTTCTTCTATCCTTGCTTTCTTTTTTCCAGTTATCTGCTTACAACGCCATAACTCCCTCTACCTAAGAAGTCTTAACTTTTTTTCACTGATATCCTATAACTGCTGACTCCTGGTGATTAGAATTCTCTACAATTCTCTGAGCTAATTTATAC
>NW_025342550.1:0-1019 GCF_016433145.1 Gracilinanus agilis | reverse complement strand
TGAATGCTTCTCTATTGGGAAAATGGAGGGTAGACACCAAGGATCATCAGTGTACTTAAGCGTCCTTCTAAATGGAGGACAGAGCAGCACTTTGAAAGAAACCTCTCTGATCCTCATTCTTTTAAGTGTTACTTCCCTAGCTGTGGTTTTTTTTTTATTTTAAACCCTTAACTTCTGTGTATTGACTTATAGGTGGAAGAGTGGTCAGGGTAGGCAATGGGGGTCAAGTGACTTGCCCAGGGTCACACAGCTGGGAAGTGTCTGAGGCCGGATTTGAACCTAGGACCTCCCGTCTCTAGGCCTGGCTCTCAATCCACTGAGCTACCCAGCTGCCCCCCCTAGCTGTGGTTTTAAATAAGGAGCCCCCCGGTCCCCCAATTCTAGCATCTGACTATCCAGCGGGAGCTCTGGGAAGCCTGGGGAAACCAGGCTCCGTGGCCTTCTTTGGCTTGGGCCTCTCTAAGATTTGAGACCCCAAATTAAAACACGTTTTTGGCAAAGTTAGTCAGCTCAGCTTTCTAATTGAGCATAATTCTAATTTCTGCGCTGCGGCATCATTGGCTAAAAAAATGTTATTTGGTGATTAAGATTCTGGAGTGAATTGTGTTATTTGGGTTCTTGGGCTGCTCCTCCATCAGGGACTTGGTTTCCACGGTGTGCAGCTGTTAGAGCTGATTTACAGAACTGCGGCTATGGCGAGTCATGAATAAATCCTCTTATATAGTTGTTATGAACACCTGTTAGATCATCTGTCAGCAAAGCGCCTGTCACATTTATCATGGTGTGGTAGTTATTTTACATCAATCCATTTCCAACTGACTCGGCCTCCATCGCTGGATTACTATTACCACACCATAATCGCTTGTTTCCACTCCATGTTACAATTTGCAGATAAAAGATTTCACTACATGGCCAAATTTCATAAAGGTGCAGTTCAGTGCAAAAAAAAGGTGGAAGCTTCTGTGCCTTTTCTTTGCATCTTATTACATTTTTATCAGATCCAATTAAACTGCTTACTA
>NW_025342549.1:0-1539 GCF_016433145.1 Gracilinanus agilis | reverse complement strand
AGTTAGCCTTTTTGGTAGCTGTATATGACTTGATTCATGTTGAGCTTGCAATCCATTTTAAGTCTCAGGTTTGTTGTTGTTTTATTTCAACATGAAATATTGTGGTTTAATCAGACCTCATCCATCCTCTATTTGAACGGTGGATTTTTTGAAGACTGATGATATAGCAAGCAAGATTTAGTGTACATATAAACTTCTCCAATATTTCAACCTTGTGATGTCATAGGGTGAGGACTTTTTACCAGGGTTATTGATTATAACCTCTCTAGACTTTGCGATTGCTATGTGTGAAAAATCTATTTTCCTATAGCTGTCTTTTTTTGTTTTTTGTTAAACATTATTAATATTCATTTTTACCATAGTTACATGATTCATGCTCCTACTTTCCCCTTCACCCCCCGCACCTCCACCCATAGCCGACCCACATTTCCACTGGTTTTGTCATGTGTCATTAATCAAAACCTATTTCCAAATTGTTGATAGTTGCATTGGTGTGGTAGTTTCAAGTCTACATCCCCAATCATGTCCGCCTCAACCCATGCATTCAAGCAGTTGTTTTTCTTATATGTTTCCTCTCCTGCAGTCCTTCCTCTGAATGTGGGTAGTGTCTTTATCATAAATCCCTCAGAATTGTCCTGGGTCATTGTATTGCTGCTGGTACAGAGGTCCATTACATTCAATTTTACCACAGTATGTCAGTCTCTGTGTACAATGTTCTTCTGGCTCTGCTCCTTTCACTCTGCATCTGTTCCTGGAGGTCTTTCCAGTTCGCCTGGAACTTCTCCAGTTTATTATTCCTTTGAGCACAATAGTATTCCATCACCCGCATATACCACAGTGTGTTCAGCCATTCCCCAATTGAAGGACATACCCTCCCTCTCCAGTTCTTTGCCACCACAAAAAGCGCAGCTATAAATATTTTCGTACAAGTCTGTTTATCTATGATCTCTTTGGGGTACAAACCCAGCAATGGTATGGCTGGATCAAAGGGCAGGCATTCTTTTATAGCCCTTTGAGCATAGTTCCAAATTGCCAGCCAGAATGGCTGGATCAGTTCACAACTCCACCAGCAATGCATTAATGTCCCAATTTTGCCACATCCTCTCCAACATTCATTACTCTCCCCTTCTTTCATTTTAGCCAATCTGCTAGGTGTGAGGTGGTACCTCAGAGTTGTTTTGATTTGCATTTCTCTAATTATTAGAGATTTAGAACACTTTCTCATGTGCTTATTGGTACTTTTGATTTCTTTACCTGATAATTGCCTATTCATGTCTCTTGCCCATTTATCAATTGGGGAATGGCTTGATTTTTTTATACAATTGCTTTAACTCCTTGTATATTTGAGTAATTAGACCCCTGTCAGAGTTTTTTGTTATAAAGATTTTTTCCCAATTTGTTGTTTCCCTTCTGATTTTGACTACATTATTTTTGTTTGTACAAAAGCTTTTTAGCTTAATATAATCAAAACCATTTAATTTATATTTTGTAATTTTCTCTAACTCTTGCTTGGTTTTAAAATCTTTCCTTTCCCAGAGA
>NW_025342548.1:0-1234 GCF_016433145.1 Gracilinanus agilis | reverse complement strand
AAGTTCATTTGGAATAACAAAAGATCAAGAATATCAAGGGAAATAATGAAAAAAAATGTGAAAGAAGGGGGCCTAGCAGTACCAGATACTAAACTATACTATGAAGCAGTGCTCATCAAAACGATATGATACTGGCTAAGAGACAGAAGGGAGGATCAGTGGAATAGATTTGGGTTAAGTGACGTCAGCAAGACAGTGTATGATAAACCCAAAGAGCCCAACTTTTGGGACAAAAATCCACTCTTTAACAAAAACTGTTGGGAAATTTGGAAAACACTATGGGAGAGATTAGGTTTAGATCAACATCTCACACCCTATACCAAGATAAATTCAGAATGGGTGAATGACTTGAATATAAAGAAGGAACCTATAAAAAAATGAAGTGAACATAGAATAGTACACCTGTCAGATTTCTGGGAAAGGAAAGATTTTAAAATCAAGCAAGAGTTAGAGAAAATTACAAAATGTAAAATAAATAATTTTGATTATATTAAATTAAAAAGCTTTTGTACAAACAAAAACAATGCAACCAAAATCAGAAAGGAAACAACAAATTGGGAAATAATCTTTATAACAAAAAACTCTGACAGGGGTCTAATTACTCAAATATACAAGGAGTTAAATCAATTGTATAAAAAATCAAGCTGTTCCCCAATCAAAAAATGGGCAAGGGACATGAATAGGCAATATTCAGATAAATAAATAAAAACTATCAATAAGCACATGAGAAAGTGCTCTAAATCTCTAATAATTAGAGAACTTCAAATCAAAACAACTCTGAGGTATCACCTCACACCTAGCAGATTGGCTAAAATGAGAGAAGTGGAGAGCAATGAATGTTGGAGGGGATGTGGCAAAATTGGGACATTAATGCATTGCTGGTGGAGCTGTGAACTGATGCAACCATTCTGGCTGGCAGTTTGGAACTATGCTCAAAGGGCTATAAAAGAATGCCTGCCCTTTGATCCAGCCATACCATTGTTGGGTTTGTACCCCAAAGAGGTCATAAATAAATAGACTTGTACAAAAATATTTATAGCCGCACTTTTTGTGGTGGCAAAAAACTGGAAAATGAGGGCATGTCCTTCAATTGGGGAATGCCTTAACAAATTGTGGTATATGCAGGTGATGGAATACTATTGTGCTCAAAGGAATAATAAACTGGAGGAATTCCATGTGAACTGGAAAGACCTCCAGGAACTGATGCAGAGCGAAAGGAGCAGAGCCAGAAGAA
>NW_025342547.1:0-1022 GCF_016433145.1 Gracilinanus agilis | reverse complement strand
CCAGGAATGCAAGGATGGTTCAACATTAGGAAAAACCATCCACATAATTGACCATATCAACAGTCTAACAAACAAAAATCACATGATTATCTCAATAGATGCTGAAAAAGCCTTTGACAAAATACAGCATCCATTCCTATTGAAAACATTGAAAAGTATAGGAATAGAAGGACCCTTCCTAAAAATAATAAACAATATATACCTAAAACCATCAACAAACATCATATGCAATGGCGATAAATTAGAAGCCTTCCCAATAAGATCAGGAGTGAAACAAGGATGCCCATTATCACCTCTATTATTCAACATAGTACTAGAAACACTAGCAATAGCAATTAGAGAAGAAAAAGAAATTGAAGGTATCAAAATAGGCAATGAGGAGACTAAGCTATCACTCTTTGCAGATGATATGATGGTATACTTAAAAAATCCTAGAGAATCAACTAAGAGGCTGGTAGAAATAATCAACAACTTTAGCAAAGTGGCAGGATACAAAATAAATGCACATAAATCATCAGCATTTCTATACATTTCCAACACATTAGAACAGCAAGAGGTAGAAAGAGAAACACCATTTAAAATCACCCTAGACAATATAAAATACTTGGGAATCAATCTAACAAAACAAACACAGCTATTATACGAAAACAACTACAAAACACTTTCCAAACAAATAAAACTGGACCTCAACAATTGGAAAGCCATTCACTGTTCATGGGTAGGACGAGCTAACATAATAAAAATGAACATTCTACCCAAATTAATTTATCTATTTAGTGCCATACCTATCAAATTAACAAAAAACTTCTTTACTGAATTAGGAAAAACTATAACAAAGTTCATTTGGAATAACAAAAGATCAAGAATATCAAGGGAAATAATGAAAAAAATGTGAAGGAAGGGGGCCTAGCAGTACCAGATATTAAACTATACTATAAAGCAGCAGTCATCAAAACAATATGGTACTGGCTAAGGGATAGAAGGGAGGATCAGTGGAATAGACTTGGGGTTAATAACGTCAG
>NW_025342546.1:0-1146 GCF_016433145.1 Gracilinanus agilis | reverse complement strand
GAGAGACTTAAATATCAAAAAGATCTGATTTGGCTCTCAGGGTTAGGGTGAGATCTGATTTTCTGGTCAGGAAATTTCTGCCAATGCAGATCAGGGATAGTATATAATCTTTGAGGGTTGCTCGGGGGCGCTGAGACTTGTTCAGGGGCACACGACTGATGTGCCAGAGGCAGGACCTGAAATTAGGTCTTCCTGATTCCCAAGCTGGAGTTCTCTACTATATCACAAGCCTCTAGAAAAGGCAGCAAGTAAATGCTAAGAAATGCCAACTCTAGGGGGCAGCCGAGTAGCTCAGTAGATGGAGAGCCAGGCCTAGAGACGGGAGGTCCTGGGTTCAAATCTGACCTCAGATACTTCCTAGCTGTGTGACCTTGGGCAAGTCCCTTAACTCCCATTGCCCAGCCCTTACCACTCTTCTGCCTTGGAGCCAATACACTGTATTGATTCTAAGATGGAAGGTGAGGGTTTAAAAAAAAAAAAAGAAATGCCAACTTCAACAATGGAAAACACATTCTGTGGGTCCCAATCAGATTCTTAGTTTGTTTTTTAAAAATACATTTTCAAGAATCTACTTGGAGGGGCGGAAGTAGATATCTGTTATGTTGAAACAAAAGGTATCAAGAATTTTTTTAAAACCCTAAACTTCTGACTTAGAATCAATACTACATATTGGTTCTAAGGTAAAAGAATGGTAAGGGAAGTGACTTGCCCAGGGTCACACAGTTAGGAAATGTCTGAGGCCAGAAAGAATTATTTTTAAAGAATTTAATCAATTAGTAAATTTCATAGAGTATAGGGGTTTTTCCCCTTTTTTTATGTCATGGACCTTTCTGACAGCATCACAAAACTGAGACTCCTCACAATCATGTTTTTTAAATGCATAAAATATATCAAATTACAAAGAAAACCAATTATATTGAAATAATTGTTATTAAAGTATTTTCTTTAAAACCGTGTTGATGGACCCCCACCCCTTCTACCTGGACTCCTGCCATTGGGAGCCCACGTACTCACTTGTCACTGGTGAAAATGTACCCAACAACATCCTTGCAGCTCGCAAGTATGATGCACAGGGTGACAGCAAACATTTCTGTGGGGGAAAAGAGGGTCCGAATAAGTCCCCTAATGCACTACAGAGGGAGAAGG
>NW_025342545.1:0-1079 GCF_016433145.1 Gracilinanus agilis | reverse complement strand
GTGCCTTCTCTCTACTGATTATCTCCACCTTAGTCTCTATGTAAGCTATTTGCACATATTTGTTGGCCCATTGTGTTCCTCATTAGACAGTGAGCTCTTTGAGAAATGGAACTTTGTTTTCCTTGTACCTTTGTACTTTGTATTATGTGCCTGGCACATAATAGTCCTTTATAAATATAGATCAACTAAATGAACAGGAAGACTACCAATGTAGCAATGTGTAGGATCTGAGAAAGGAAAGATAATTTCCAAACTCTTGATATCAGCATAACTTCACATATGCAGAAAATGACATAAAGTTTCGCCCTAATTTTATGGAATCTTGACATGTTCCTTAATTAGCAAGCATTTATGAAGTATTTATTATACGCCAGACACCAATGTGCTTGGTGCTGGGGATATAAATAAAAATGAGAACTTTAGATACATTTTTTTAAATTTAAACATTTTTTTTATCCTGGGACTCCATTCTAGGAGCATAGGGCCACAACCAGTAGGCAACGGGTCGCTCAGGGTCACCCAGCTGGGAAGTGTCTGAGCCCGGATTTGAACCTAGGACCTTTCGTCTCTAGGCCTGGCTCTTAATCCACTGAGCTAGCCCAGCTGCCCCTATTTTAGGTTGCAGTTTCTTTAGCAGATGTAGTTTTTACAGGGTGGGGTTGCTAGCCCCACGCCCAACCCTCCTCCTTTTTCATCCAGGCTAGGGACTATCCTTAGCCCAGGAGTGGTAAGGGTGGGCAATAGGGGTCAAGTGACTTGCCCAAGGTCACACAGCTGGAAGTGTCCGAGGCTGAACTTGAACCTAGGACCTCCAGTCTCTAGGCCTGGCTCTCAATCCACTGAGCCACTCAGCTGCCCCGAACATTTATTAATAATCATTTTTAACATGGTTACATGATTCATGCTCCTACTTTCCCCTTCACCCCCCGCCCTCCCCTCACCCATGGCCAACGCACATTTCCACTGGTTTTATCATGTATCCTTGATCAAGATCTATTTTCCAATTGTTGGTGGTTGCATTGGTGTGGTAGTTTCGAGTCCACATCCTCAATCATGTCCACCCCGACCCATGCGTTCAA
>NW_025342544.1:0-7617 GCF_016433145.1 Gracilinanus agilis | reverse complement strand
CTCTCTCTCTCTCCATCTCTGTGCCCAAGCTCCAAGTTCCTCAGCCTCCTGGAGTCCTAAGTCTCACTTCTCTTAGGGGTAAGTCTGTGGTGTCCTCAGCCAGCCTCACCTCCCTCCCCCACCCCCTGAGAACCTAGAGACTACCCCACGCTCACTCTGACTCTGGCCCAGTAGGTGGAGTGGGGAAGGGGTGATCAGCTTGCATTTTGATAAGAGTAAGTTTACCTCCGTATAGTAAGGAAATGCCCAAACCCTGCCTACCTTCAAGGCTGCACTCTACAGTAGCGCCCTTCATTCACCTGATTTTGAATTTTGTCCTTTTGAGGCATTTTATATTGGTTGGTGGTGAGGAGAAGAAATTCCTTGCTTTTACTCTGTGGCCATCTTAGCCCAGAAGTACAAGTTGCTATGGACATTAAGTGCCATGTGTTAATCTAGACCACTGATTGACTCTATTTCTTAGCCCATATCAGACTATTTTGATGATTACTGCTTTATGGTATAGTTTGAGATCTGGTACAACCAAGTTGTCTTCCTTCATAATTTTTTCATTAATTCCTTTGGTTTTCTTGGTCTTTTGTTCTTCCAGATGAACTTTGTTGTAATTTTTTCTAGTTCTATGAAATAATTTTTGAGTAATTTGATTGGTATGGAACTGTATAGGTAAATTAATTCAGGTAGTGTTGTCATTTTCACCATATTGGCTTGACCTATCCAAGAGCAATTAATGTTTTTCCAATTATTTAGGTCTGACTTTATTTGTGTAAAGACTGTTTTGTAATTGTGTTCATCTAGTTGCTGGGTTTGTTTTGGTAGGTATACCCCCAGGGATTTTATATATCTAGGTATTTTGATTTAGAATTTCCTTTTCTATCGCTTGCTGCTGGATTTTGTTAGTGGTAAGTAGAAATGCTAATGATTTATGAGGTTTTGTTTTGTGACCTACAACTTTGTTGAAGTTAATTATTTCTATTAGTTTTTTGGTTGGTTCTCAAGGGTTCTTTAGATATACCATCATATCATCAGCAAAGAGTGATAACTTTCTTTCTTCATTACCTATTCTAATTTCTTCAATTTCTTATTCTGCTTTTATTGCTATAGCAACCATTTCTAGTACAATATTAAATAATAGTGGTGTTAATGGGCATCCTTGCTTTATCCTTGATCTTATTGGGAAGGGTTTTACAGATGATTGTTGATGGTTTTAGATAGATGCCATTCATCACTTTCAGGAAGGCTCCCTTTATTCCAGTGTTTTCTAATGTTTTTATATGGAATGGGTGTTATATTTTATCAAATGCTTTTTCTGCATCTATTGAAATAATCACCTTGTTCCTGTTTGTTTTGTTATTGCCATGGCCAATGATGCTGATGATTTTCCTAATAGTGAACCATCCCTGTAGTCTTGGTTAAAACTCCTCTGATCATGGTATATTATTAATGGTTTCTTCATTGCCAGATCTAATGACCTTCTCTGAATCCTTATTTCTCCTGACATCTCTGAAGCCTTTGACACTGTTGGTCAAACCCTCTTCTCCTTGATACTCTTTTCTCTCTAGGTTTCTTCATGACACCATTCTCTCCTAGTTCTCTTCCTACCTGACTATTCCTTTTCAATCTCCTTTGCTGGATATATTTTTGTTCATAATATGTGTATACGTATGCGTATATATAGCTATACACATCCACAAATATGTGTGCATAGATATATACATATATACACATGCAGGTGTGTGTGTGTAAGTGTGTGTGTGTCAGACAATGTAAATGGGCAATGGGTTGGACCAAGATTCGAATGGGAAGAAGAAGGTAGGTTGCCTTGCCTTTGGCTACTTGCCAAGTTCTTTTAATGACCCTAAACTTCTCCAGGAAACCAAGGCCCATTGCCTTCTTACCACTCAAGAGTATTCTGGTCATATTTTATGGTTGTCAGTCATGATATCCTACAGTCTCTGAAGAACTGGAGTTTAGTGTCACCCAAAGTGCAACTGAGAGGTATATGGTTGGCTTGAGAAGGCTACCTCACATTAAAACTAGGAAATGGAAAAAGAGAAGTGTAAAAAGTCTCAGCAAATAAATGTATGCTGGAGAAGATGGGCTGCTCATGTAGTGAGCAAGGACAGCTGTGTGTGCCATTGGTATCCTAAAAATAGGGTAATTTGAGGAAGGCCCCCAACACATTGGAGTGACCTTCTATGGTGAACTCAGAGGAAGACATGGGCCAAAATTCCATGGGCTAGGCAGACAGAGTTGAGTTAGAACACTCGATGAGATCACAGATCCACTTGGAGTGGATTTTAAAGCTTACTAGCTTATACAACATGAGAATATGAGAAGTTCTTCCAGGATTAGACAAAAATCCTCTGAACAGGGCACTAAAGACACAGTTCAGGGAGGGCTGTAGAAACCATACCTGATACCATCTAAATCGGTTGAGAAGGGGCCCCAAACTCTCCATGATTTGTTATACTTTTTTTTAATCCCTCCCTTCTTTCTTAGAATCAATACTGTGTATTGGCTCCAAGACAGAAGAGCAGTAGTAAGGGCTAGGCAATGGGGGTCAAGTGACTTTGCCCAGGGTCACACAGCTAGGAAGTGTCTGAGGCCAGATTTGAGCCCAGGACCTCCCATCTGCAGAGCTGTTTCTCAATCCACTGAGCTACCCAGCTGCTCCCACTTGTTATACTTCTGTCACCCATAAAGCTACCTAAATCCTTTTGAGCCTGTTGACCAGGGAGAGGGATGTCAGCCCAGCTGTGCCATTCAGTTCTTCATAAGTAGGTCTGGCCAGTCTGCCAATAACTGTTTATAAAGTGTCTCTTATGAGACTAGCATAGACTAGCTAGAAAATTAGCCTCAAAATCAGGAAGACTTGGGTTTAATTCCCATCTCTGACACATACTGGTTGTAGGATTTGAGATGTCATTTAACCGTAAAGTGCTCAAGGAAACTATTTAAAACTACAAATTACGAAAAAAGTGCCAACCAGGGACAGCTAGATAGCTCAGTGGATAGAGCAACAGGCTTGGAGATGCTAAGGCCTGGGTTTTCCTAGTTGTGTGACCCTGCACAAGTCCCTTAATTCCCATTGCCTAGCCTTTACTGCTCTTCTGCCTTGGAATTTATTCTTACTATTGATTCTAAGATGGAAGGTAAGGGGTTGGAAAGAAAGGTGCCAACCTTCATTGGTAGAAGGAATGTCCTCACCTAGGAGTTCCCTATATCTATCCCTATCGCTGTCTTCTGTCCTAAGCTATAGCTTGGCACCAAACATCGTGAGACACAGAGTAAGACAAAGTCACTGCCCTCAGAGAGTTTACAGTCACTCAGTAAAGTCAGTCAGTAGCAGCTAAGTGTCTCCATGGATAGAGAGCAATGCCTATGGAATGGAGGTTTCTAATTTGGCCTCAGGCACTTTTTATCTATGTGACCCTAGACAAGTCACCGAATCCAAATTGCCCAGCCTTTAATGCTCTTATGCCTTGAAACCAATACTTATATTCTAAGATGGAAGGTAAGGGTTTAAAAAGTAAAGTCAACAGTTCCATTTCCTTAATCGACTTTGTTGGTAGGCATTGGGGTACATCCCCAAAAGAGCCAGGCTATTGGAAGTATCTCACTTCTCTCAAAAAAATAAAAAATAAAACAGGTCAATAAAATTGTGTTATAGGAGAGGCAACCTGCAAAATCTTGGTATAAATGAGCCATATACAGGATAAAGAGGACATTATTAATAGAAGGAAGGTATTAGAAATCAGAAGGATCAGGAAATGCTTCCCATAGAGGGATAGCAGCGATCCGAAGGAAGCAAGGGAAGCCAGTGAGTGGAGATGAAGAGAGAAAGCATCCTAGGCATGGGGGACCAACTAGAGAAAATGCCCAAAGCTGAAAGATGGAATGTCTTGTTTGAGGAACAGCAAGGAAGCCAGTGTCACCATATGACAGAGAAGGTGGTGGGCTGGAGGATTTAAGAAGCCTGGAAAAGTTGGGGGGCAGGGAGGAAGGTGATGGAGGGATTTGAATATCAGAGGGTTTTATATTTGCTCCAGGAAGTGCTAGAAAGACACCAGAGTTTATAGAGTGTGTGTATGAGTGGGGAAGAGGTAACACGTCAGAGCTGTACTTAAGGCAGGTCCCTTTCACAGTTGAGTAGAGGATGGACTGGAGAGTCTTGTGGTGGGCAGATCCACTAATAGCTATTGCGACAGTCCAGGCATGGGGTGCTGAGGCCTTTATCGGGTGGTGGCAGCATCAGAGAGGAGAAGGGGGCATGCCGGGAAGATGTTACAAAGGTCACATCATCAGGCACTGGTGACAGTTTGGATAGAGAGTGTGAGAGAGAGAGAGAAGTTGAGGATGAAGCAAAGGTTATTAGCCTGGAGGAGGGAAAGCACTTGGTGATGCTCTCAAAAGTAAAAGGGAAGTTGGAAAGTAGGGAAGGTTTTGGGGAAAAGGTAATGAGTTCTGGTTCAGATAATTTGAGTTTAAGATGTCTACTTTGACATATTCAACTTGGAGATGCAAGACTAGAGATCTACAGAGAGGTGAGGGCTGGATAAGTTGATTTGAGGATCATCAGCATAGAGATGCTAATCGAATCCATGGGAGCTGATGAGATCACCAAGTGGAGCCATCTAGAGGGAGAAGAGAAGATGGCTCAAGACAGAGCCCTGAGGGACACCCACAGATAAAGATTCAGCAAAGGAGACTGCAAAGTAATAGTCAGATAGGTCAAAGGAGAACCAGGAGACAGTGATGTCATGAAAATCTAGAGAGAAGAGAGTGTCAAGGAAAAGAGGCTGACTGGCCAGTGTCAAGGGCTGCACAGAGGTCAAGAAGAATGAGGATTGAGGAAAGGCCATTGGATGTGGCAATTAAGAAATAATTCATAACTTTGGAATAATAATGAGGTTAAAAGTCAGACTGTAAATAGTTAAGAAGAGGGTGGGAGGAAAGGAAGTAGAGGTATCTATTGTAGATACTCTCCTCAAGGAGAATCCCCAAAAGTAAGGAGGGATATGGCATGATAGCTAGTGGTACTAGATGGATCAAAGGAGAGTTTTTTGAGGATGGGGGATATATAGATGTGTTGATAGGTAGTAAGGAAGCAGACAATAGATAGGGAAAGATTAATGAGTGAGAGTAGGGATGTTAGAGGGGGGCAATCTGCTAGAGAAGAAAGGATGGAATAAAATCATTCATGCATGGAGAAGGGTTTGCCATGGCAAGGAGAAAGGCTGCCTCATTTTATGAGTGAAGAAGACAGTGGTAGAAGGCATCTGGATGATGTGAGTTGAGGAGGAGGGGAAAAGTGGCAAATCTTGGGGAAAGGACTCAATTTTTTAGTAAAATATGAGTAAAGGTTCTCAGCTGAGAGGGTGGGGTCAGGGGTAGCCATAGAAGGTTTAACAAAGAATGGAAAAATTTGGAAGAGCCACTGTAGCAAATAGGATGGTGAGTTAATTAGGGAGGGTTAAATGGATTGCCTTGCAGCAGCAAGTGCCCAGTCAAGCTTGTGTAACATAAATTTGTAGTAGATCCAGTCAGTGGGGCTTGGTGATTTTCTCCAGCTTCCTTCAGCAATACAGGTGTAAAATTGAAGGCAATGAGTGGGCAGTGAGAGTAATCTGAAGCTGGGGCTTGTCAGGGCAAGATCAATGATAGGATAAGGAGACTCAGGACTCAAAAGGACATCTAGAGTTGAACTGACTTACTAATGGGTCAGGATGGAGAAGGAGGCTAGTAGCTAGAGCAGGAGTAATTTTTCTGGGAAAGAACTGAGGGCCTGAGAGACTAGAAGTCCCAATGTGAAGAAAGGACAGGGTTTGGAGTTGCAAGGTGGAGGGTGAGGTCAAAGGACAATAGATCAGATAAAAGATGTAAAAGGACTGGAAAGAGAGAAAAGGGAGAAGTTGTAAAGAGCCTTAAATGCCAAACAGAAGAGTTTGATCTTGGGGGTAATAGGGAACCACTGGAATTTGGGTGGGGAAGGTGAGATAGTAAGACCTTTGCTTTAGGACAATTACTTTGGCAGCTGTGGGGAGTATGGATTGGAGTGGGGAGAGGCTGGAGGCCCAGAGAACAAATAGACACTATTGCAATAGTCCAGACAAGAGGTGATGAGGGCCTGAACTAGAGTGGTGGCTGTGTGAGTGGAGACAAGAAGACATACCCAAGAAATGTTACCAAGATGGAAGCAACAAGATTTGGTCATGGATTGGACAGCTAGGTAGTGCAGTGGATAGAGCACTGGGACCTGAGATCAAACCTGGTTCAGATACTTAACTAGCTGTGTGACCCTGGGCAAGTCATCTCACTTCTTTTTGCTTCAGTTTCTCCATATTTAAAATGGGGATAATAATAGTACCAATATGCCAGGGTTGTTATGAGAATGAAAAGAGATCGTTTGTAAAGCCCAGTGGCTGTCACATAGTAGGTGGCATATATTTTAGCTATTATTTATGTGCAAGGAGTGAGTCATTGAGGATGGCAAAGAGGTTACAAACTTGGGTGATGGTGTCCTTGACAATAAGAGAAGTTCGGGAGAATGGTACGTTTGGGGGAATGGATTAGTAGCTATGTTTTAAACTCATTACACTCCTACAGGAAGACAACCCAGTTCAAGATTCCAGAAGGTGATAGATAATGATAGTGGATAGCTCAGGAAAGAGACCAGGACTGGATATATACATCAAGAGTCATCAGGATCAGGGGGAGCAGCTAGGCGGCTCAGTGGATGGAGAGTCAGGCCTAGAGATTAGAAGTCCTGTGTTTAAATCTGGCCCCAGACACTTCCTAGCTGTGTGACCCTGAGCAAGTCACTTCAGCCCCATTACCTAGCTCTTTCCAAACGTCTGCCTTGGAACCAATACTCAGTATCGATTCTAAGATGGAAGGAAAGAGTTTTTAATAATCCAGTCACCTGTGGGGCTGCTAAGTAGCACAGTGGATAGAGCAACAGTCTGGAGTCAGGAGGTCCTGTATTCAAATCCTGTCTCAGACGCTTCCTAGATTCCATTTAACCCCCATTGCCTAACCCTCACTGCTCTTCTGTCTTTGAATTGATACTGAGACAGAAGGTAAGAGTTTTTAAAAATCATCTGCACAGAGATGATAACCCATACCATTAAAATGGATTGAATTACGATGGTGGTCGCCATATTTACTCTTTGTGTTTTCAAACCCCTGTGGTGGAGCCCCTCCTGAAACTGAGAATTCATTCCCTTCCATAAGGTGCTATGATGTGACTGTACTAGACTGTAGTATAGTCAAGTGGTCTGGCCAGACTCCATAGAGTGTTGAACGGTCCAGCATCAATGTGGAAAGAGCTGTTTACTGGTGTTCACTGGGGATTCGTGCTTGTCTCTCTGTACCACTGAACAGTTTTATCAGCAATTTGAATAAAGGAGTAGATGGTGTATTTATCAAATGTGCAGATGACACAAAGCTAACATGCTAAAATGTCAGACCAAATCTAATAAATTATATTTATTTGGATTAAAAGTCAGTATCACAAAGGCAAGCTGGAAGAGGCATGAATGGGTGGCCAGCAATACAGCTGAGAAGGAGTTGGGGGTCTCAGTGGACTACAAACTCAATATGAGTCAAGAGGGCAGC
>NW_025342543.1:0-2330 GCF_016433145.1 Gracilinanus agilis | reverse complement strand
GGGTCAGGGTCCTCACGTTGACCTCGGTGACCGCGATGTCCACCACACTGCCCACCACGATCAGGGCATCGAATGTATTCCAGGCGTCACAGAAGTAATGCTGACGTGACAGGGACCGACGTGAGGGATCCAGGGGAAGCGGCAGGAGGTCCCCAAGCCCGGAGAGGCGAGCCGCTTATCTGCCACCCTTCTCCCCGTCTGCCGCGTGACCTCCGTCCTATGCTAACCCACTTCGAGCTGGGAGCTTCTAGGGTCTCTGAGCTCCCTCACAGGGCGAGGCCCACCACCGACCTTGGGCTTGAAGGCGATGACCTTGAGCAACATCTCCACGGTGAACAGGCCCGTGAAGACCATGTTGAGGACATCCATTGCGTAGTTGAAGGGAGCCGTCTGTTCATAGTGCTGGAGAGAGAAGGGGGGAGCAGTGAGGGAGGGCGGAGGGAGGCAGAGGGCCGCCACGCCTTCTCAGCCCAAAAGGCAAAACCATTCATGAAGCTACTACTAAGTGGCTGGCACTGAGCCGGGCACATCCCTCAGGGGCGATCTTGCTGGGTCCCTGACCTATTATTATTGTGAACCCCGTTTTATAGGTGAAGAAACTCAGGCAGACAGAGGTGAAGTGACTTGGCCACAGTCACCCAGCGAGGAAGTATGTGAGGCCGCATCAGAACTCGGGCCTCCCCAACTCTCTTCCTGTGCCACTTAGCAAGAACAGCTGGAAACGGGCTGCAGAAGGGGGCAGGGACTTGGGGTCCGGATTATCTTTACGGAGAAGGGAACCGAGGCTCTCTGAGGGGCGGGGACCCGCGTGAGTCACGTGTCGCCGTGTCCGGTCCTTCGGCCTCCAGGGGCTCGGCTGAGGGGACTCGAGGGGGGTGCCAGACCTGCATGGCCAGGGTGACGGTGTTGAGCAAGATGAGCAGGAACATGAGGTACTCGAAGGCTGGCGAATTGACAGTCGCCCAGACTCGGTGTTGGTGCCTGTTCCTGGGGATGTAGCGGCGCAGGGGCTGGGCCTTCAGGGCGTATTCCACACACTGGCGCTGCAATGGAGAAGGGGGAGGAGGAGGCGAGTGGCGGCGGCGGGCGGGCGGGCGGCGGGCGGGGGCCCAACGCGCCGTGCCGGCTCCGGGTGAGGGTCGCCACCTGGTTCTTGTCGAGCTCACAGTTCTTGTACTCCTGCTCTCCCTGAGCTCGGAAGGTGATGATGACAAAGCCCACGAAGATGTTCATCATGAAGAAGGCGATGATGATGATGTAGACGATGAAGAAGATGGAGATCTCCAGCCGGTAGTTGTAGATGGGGCCCTGGTCCTCCGCGTGGGCGTCGATCGCTTTGTAGAGCAACCTGGCGTGCGAGACGGACAGACTGGAGAGCCCGGGAGGCCCCCGGCGCTCCCCGCTTCGAACCGGCCCACTCCTCGCCCGCCCCAACGCGCGCCAGCGCCAGCGGAGCTCACGAGGGCCAGCCTTCGAAGGTGGACACGGTGAACAGGGCCATCATGGCCGACAGAACGTTGTCGAAGTTGAAGTCGCTGTTCTGCCACACCCGCTCCCTCATGACAGGGTGGGCCACGTCTCCGTCGGGGTACACGAGGAAGGTGCCTCTTGGGGAAGGGGGAGAAGATGGAGGATTTGACAGGAGGAACGCGGCAGGGGACCAAGAGGGGGGCGGTTTGGGGGGACTCACTTGCACTCTGTCGGGGTGTGCTTGGCCTCGTCTGTGCAGCTGTACAGCTTGCCCTACGGAGATGCAGGGGGCACCGGGTTTATCCGTGGCCGCCCCACTGGCTCCCGGCGGCTCGGCGGCGGGGGGCGGGGCGGGACGGGGTTCTGTACCTTAAAGAGCTGGACCCCGATGCAGGCGAACATGAATTGCAGCAGGCTGGTCACGATGAGGATGTTCCCGATGGTGCGGATGGCCACGAAGACGCACTGGACCACGTGCTGAGGACACAAGAACGGTGCCCAGGACCGGCCCGAGAAGCCTTGGGCTCTGGGCCCCGGCCCGGCTCGGGCCACTCTGGCCACGTTCAGTCACCTTGAGGCCCTTGGCTCGATTGATGGCACGCAGGGGCCGGAGCACTCGCAGCACCCGCAGGATCTTGACCACAGAGATGGCGCTGGAGCTGAGGACGGAGCCCGAGTCGGTCCCCCCCCCGCTTTGGAATTTGGGGGCTCGAGGGCAGATGGGAAGGAGACGTGCGTGCGCGGGGAGTGCTGGCCTCTGGCAGGTCGAGTCCAGGAGAGCCTGGCTAAGGGGCTAAGGAAGGAGCATCTTCCATTTGGAGCTGGCAGCTCTCCTGGAGGAGTTTTGGTGAGGCTTGGCC
>NW_025342542.1:0-7759 GCF_016433145.1 Gracilinanus agilis | reverse complement strand
GGAGTGACATCATTAGCACGCCTGGGTTGAGTAGATTTTTGACTATTTATGGGATCTGGCTAATTCTATTTACACAATCCCCCCTGATGATCATTGGGTGCCTAGTCACCCCAAGTGATCATGTTACACAAACATCTTCTACCACAAAGGTCCTTCTAACTACAATAGTTAGAGATAAGAGGGAAATGGAAAAGAGAGAAAGCAAAACCAATGTTTTGCTAAGCGCGTTGACAAGAAACCAATTGGGGGCAGTCCCCAATCAGCATAACATGTACATTTAAAGTAACTGTTCAAAAACCCATCAGTTCATTCATTAGTACCCAAAGTTCGTTCTGGATCACTTGATGCAACAAACCCCATCAGTTCAATCAATTGCAACCCAAAGTTCATTCTGGATCTCTTGATTAAATGTAGGTTCTTCAGGCATCTCTCTGCAAACAGTTCATTCTCTGGATTTAAGGAATCAGCAAGTTTCTTTCCCTGAGAATTTTCTCAAACAAAACCAAAAATTAAATCTTGGATATAATAAAAATACGATTAATCTTGGATTTTATAGAAATACAATCCCCCCTGATGTGGGTATTTAGAAGGAAATACCCAGATCAGCTCAATATATACAGTTGAATCATGGGGTTGTATGAGTAAATTCAAAAGAAAAAAAGAAAAAATAGAAGAAAATTGAAGCTTTTGAAAAAAAAGGCATTAAAATCAAGATCAAATATCAAAAGTTATGTACATAAAAAAATTTTTGAAGAAAACAAAATAAAATTATAACAGGCCCTTGTATTAGGGTCTAATCAATTATAATTTCCATCCTACTAGTCTGTAGGATACAATGCAATAATACTGCACTTACCCATTTGCAGCTAAGACTACAGGAAGTTGCCATTCTATAAGAGAGAAAAAAAGACCAGATTTAAATGCAAGGGAAGCGTCTGTCATTCCCTTTACTCTCAGGAGTATATGGGTGAGCCAAATAATAGCCAACCTGCGGTACCTGACTGGCAGTGTAGTTCGGAGAGTCCTACGTCTTAACATATGTTAAGCGTCGCAGCTTCGATTCTTACACTGAGTTCAAGTCCTCAGTGTTGGCGTGGGAGTACCTCAATCCCACCTGTATATGTATGATCTCTTTAACCTTGTGCTCCTTGGCACTGTGCAGATGTTCTCAGAAATCCCATTGGATTTGTCGGTCGGTCTTCATGACCTTGTGCTTTCCTTAGCACCATTAATGGCTCATGTGTTCCCTTCTCCTGGAATTAGACAGAAGCATTAATCCCAGTCCCATAACATTTAACAATGTATGGCAAGTTCTTGGAGTCTAAACCTTGTGAGTAAGCAGTAATATTACAGCAATTATATATATATTAAAATTATATCATTGCAAAATAATGAAAAAATTAAGTGATTATATGTACTCAAGTACAAGAAAATGAGAAAAAAAGACAAAAAAATATCAATTATTCTATTAAAAGATATTAGGTAAATCAATAAGAAAATTTAAAAATAAAATCAGGGAAAGAATCAAGACAAACCAATGATTCCATGAGTCCATGAACTGTTATCTCCAATGCAGGTAACAGGAAACAGTCAATCAGGTTCAATAGAAATTGCCCTCTTTACATGTGAGCAATGAATCCAAGAGTCCTTTTCTCCGATCTTTATAGCTGTTGGGGTGGTTATTAAAATTTCAAACGGGCCATCCCACGAAGGCTGGGTTGCCCCAGTGCGCTGGAAGTTCTTTATATACACTTTGTCTCCTGGATTCAGGTCGTGAAGTGAAAAGTCTATTGGTCCTGCTTGTACTGCAGTTCCAGATTCATGGAGTTCACGCAGTCTGTGTTGCAATTCCTGTATATAGGAAGCAATAGAAGTATCTCCTCCTAATAGTGATGTATATGCAGGAGAAAAAGGTTTAGCTTGTATAGGAGGATGTCCAAAAAGCATCTCATATGGTGAGATGTGTAGATCTCCCCTAGGTCTGCTTCTAAGATAAAATAGAGCTAGAGGGAGAATTTCAGGCCATTTTAGATGTGTCTCAGTACATAATTTGCCAATCATGGTTTTACGTTCTCTGTTCATCCGTTCAACTTGGCCTGAGCTCTGGGGGTGATATGGAACATGGAATTTTGGAGTTATCCCCAGGCATGAATATATTTCAGATAAAACTGAATCAGTAAAGTGACTCCCTCTGTCCGAGTCAATACGTGCAGGCAGACCAAAACGAGGAATGATTTCTTTTAAAAGCACCTTGGCAACAAAGGCTGACGTGGCTCGGGCAGTAGGAAATGCTTCCGGCCACCTGGTCAGTTGATCCACTATGACCAGACAGAATTTATATTGTCCAGCCTTTGGCATTGTTATGAAATCAATTTGTAGGTGCTCAAAAGGTGTGTAAGCTAATGGACGCCCACCAAAAGCCTTGCCACGAAAAGCGTGTTGGTTATATGCTTGGCAAGTAGGGCAAGCTGCACACACTTTAGAGGCTATAGTGGTTATGCCAGGAGCTATCCATACTCTCTTGACAGAGTCCACGATGCCCTGGGTACCAAAATGACCATTTTTATGAATAGATTGGCAAATTTGGCGATAAAAGTGTCTAGGAAGCAGGGGTTTTCCTTCAGAGGACACCCATACTCCATTTATCTGTTTGGCTTTAAATTTCTGCTTCCATTTTGTTATTTCCTTCTCATCATAGGAAAGTGATAAATTTAAGTCATCAGTGGTTGTTAATGTTAAAATTAGTTCAGGCCCTTCTATTGCTGCTAGCTTTGCAGCAATATCTGCCCGAGTATTTCCTTTAGAGACAGGGTCAGTGCCACCTGTATGAGCAGAGCAGTGAACTACAGCTAGGGCTTTAGGTAGCTGGAGAGCAGAAAGAACTTCATTAATAATTTTTGCATTAGCTATAGATTTTCCAGCTGAGGTTAAAAATCCTCTCTGGAGCCATAACATACCCACTGCATGACATATTCCAAATGCATATCGAGAATCTGTATAAATTGTAGCCTTTTTATCTTTGGCAATTATACATGCATGTTTTAGAGCTATGAGTTCTGCGGCTTGAGCACTTAGATTTGAGGGCAGTGAAGCTGACCATACAGTGTTAAATTCTGTAACTACAGCAGCTCCAGTGTAGCGTATGCCATCCCTCATAAATGAAGAGCCATCAGTAAATAAAACTAGATCAGGATTTTCTAAAGGAGTGTCCAGGAGATCGTCTCGAGGCTTTTCAGCCATGGACACTAGTGTTTCACAATTATGTAAAGGTTCTTCTGAAACTGGTAAATCTGGAAGCAAGGTGGCTGGGTTAAGGGTTGTACAACGTTTTAAAGTAATATTTTCATTATTTAGCAAGGTTATTTCATACCTTGTAATTCTCTGATCAGAAAATGCCTGTGTTCTATGTCTTAGCAGTAATGCTTCCACTTCATGTGGGCACATAATTGTTAATGGGCATCCCAATACTAGATCAACAGTTTTTGTCACTAACAGAGCTGTGGCAGCTACACCTCTAAGGCATGGTGGTGCACCTGCAGCTATAGGGTCTAGCTGAGCTGAATAATAAGCAATTGGACGCTGGTATGGTCCCAAAGTTTGGGTTAAAACACCTGAAGCTACTCCTCTACGCTCATGTACATATAAAGTAAATGGTTTGTTATAATCTGGGATGCCTAGAGCAGGAGCAGACAGAATAGCTTGTTTTAAATTCGATAGAGCTAACTTGTGTTCTGGCTCTAATTTAAGTGGTTCAGGGACTGAATCTTTTGTTAATGCTATAAGGGGTTTAGTAATTTCCCCATAGCAAGGGATCCATTGTCTGCAGAAACCTGTTGCTCCTAGGATTGCTCTTAAGTGTTTTTTAGTGGTAGGATTGCTCAATTTTTGAATATTTTCAATGCGCTTAGGGGATATGTGTCCTGCACCAGCTGTCAAGATGAACCCCAAATATTCCACTCTGGGGAGACACCACTGCACTTTTTCTTTTGCTATTTTATGTCTTCTTTTATGTAACTCTAAAAGAAGATGTTTACTATCTTCCTGGCATGTTTCAGCATCAGGTGAAGCCAGGAGCAAGTCATCTACATATTTAATCAATTTACTATTTTTAAATATTATATTTTCTGTATCTTGGCTCAAAATCTGTGCAAAAATACACGGGCTCTCACAGAATCCTTGGGGAAGACGGGCCCATGACCACTGAGAATTATTCCAGGTAAAGGCAAATATATGTCTGGAATTCTCATGAATAGGAATTGAGAAGAAGGCTGAGCACAGGTCCACGACCGTAAAGTAAGTGGCTGTGCTGGGAATAGAAGAAATAATTGTGTTTGGGTTTGAAACCACTTGGTGTCTCTTTATAACATGATTGTTTATAGCCCTTAGATCCTGAACAAATCTATATTGGGGTTTTCCATCTGGGCCTAATTTCGGCTTCTTGACAGGTAAAATAGGTGTATTATATTCTGACTTGCACGGGATTATTATTCCTTGCTCAATTAGTGAATTTATCACTGGGGTAATTCCCTCAATGGCTTCTTTTGATAAAGGGTACTGAGGAATGGAGGGAGCTGGTCCTCCTTTTGTTCTAATCTGAACAGGTACAGCTGATTTAAGTAGGCCTACATCAGTAGAAGATGTAGCCCATAGAGACTCTGGGATATCATCTGGGATTTTAAAAATGGGTGGCTCTTTTACTTCCTGCTCTTCTGAAAGAAGTACAGGGAGTAGGTTTAAAGAGTCCTCTGGCAATTCCAGTGACATAGAACCATCTGGATTACAAATTATTGTGGCTTTAAGTTTACATAATAGATCCCTTCCCAGTAAATTTGTGGGGGATCCAGGCATTAAAAGAAAGGAGTGTTCTATTGATAAAGGTCCAAGGCTTACCATACGAGGAGAAAGTTCTGGGACCTTTTGAGATGTCCCTGATACCCCTACTACGTTTAGAGAGCCAATAGAATTACAGTTTACATCTGGTTTGCTCACCAGTACTGATCTTGAAGCCCCAGTATCTAATAAACAATCATAACATGAATTACCCACTTTTAGGGTTACATAAGGTTCCTTACTATTTGGGGGGGAATGTATAGGGATAATAGGCATTAGAACATCCTGATCGGGAAAGTCAAAGGTTTCCCTTTCTGATTCCAAAGCCGTCCCTCCCCCCACGCACCTTCATAAAGATGCTTGGGCTCCATGGGCACCCCCCTGAGGGGCATTAGCACCCTGATTAGTTTGGGGGCGAGCTCCACTTGAGATATACTGTTGTGGGGTCATTTGGTATGAGCTATCATCATCCCGAGGTTTATTTTTAGCATTTCTATCATGCCTAAAATTGCTATTCCTGGAATCATCATCATTATTATTGCTATTCCTGTTTCTGTTATTCCTATAGTTATCTGTTGGCTGTGTATTATTCCCGAATACTCTTAAAAAAGTCCTACAATTCCTCATTTTATGGCCCTTTTTTTCACAAAAATAACAGAAAGCAGGCTGATTGTTAGATTCTTGGAGAGGGGCTATAATCTCTCCTTTATTTTTTAGTTTTGCCTTTAGCATTTTATTTTCTGCCTTTAAAATATCTATCGAGTCAGTATCATCCTCCTGTTCTTCTTGGCTTCTAAAAACATAAGATGCTGTCTTCCTTAATTCTTCAAGGCTCATTTTATCCCAACTTGGGCAATGAGTCTTAAAATAGTCTTTGACTACTTTGCAGGAATTTTCTACAAATTGTCTACGTACATGTTTTAATTCCCGTTCTACGGTTAAGTCAAGGTCCATATATATCCTTGCAACCTCAATCAGTCTGTCCATAAAATGGGACGGAGTTTCATCGGCACGCTGTTTAGTTCTTTCGAATTTGTCCCACATGTATCCTGTGTCAGCACAAGCTTTTACAGCTGTTAATAATGCTTGCCTGCCATCATGTAATTTTTTAATATCTGTTGGAGAGTTGTAATTCCATTTTGGATTTTTATGGGGCCAGTTAGGTGAGTCTTTACTTTTATTACGATTGGCCCGATTAATGATTCTCTCTTTCTCACCATGTGTCAGAATTGCTCCTAAAACATTTTCAACGTCCTGCCAAGTAGGGTCATAAGTATCAAATATATTTTCTAATGTTTTTAAAACTAAAAATGGTTCTTTTTCAAAACTAGGCATATTCTTTTTCAATCCAGCTAAATCATCAGGGCTGAAGGGAGTAAAGTGTTTTACAGATACCAGGTCTCCTTCAGTATTAAAAGTAGGTACTTCTCGTAAAGGAAATAGTGTTGTGCTCTCCTGAATGGCAGGGAATGTATGTCCTGCAGCAATAGCAGTAGCCCTGATTGTCTGTAGGAGGGGCTGAGGGGTGGGTTGGACAGGTTGAGGAGGTGGGAGCAGGACAGGCGGGGGAGAGGGTGTGTCAGGAGCGCTTTCATAGGAGGAATCCTCGAAAGCAGAACTATGGAGGAATAATTCTCTCTTTTGTTGGAACTTCTTTTTAAACTGTTTCCTCCTTCTTAACTGCTTAGCATGGTTTTTTATATAAGCCAGCAGTTGCTCTTGGCCCTCTTTCATATTTCCCATTTCCTTCTCTATCTTACTAATTCTCTCTGAGTTAGTGTCATCCAGCTTCTCTGGCAGTTTCTTTTGAGAGAAGTAAAGATAAACTATTCCGCCTACTATCAGTATTATCACACTTACTATCACACCTACATACAGTGCATCAAACAGCCCTTGAAATGTATTGTTTGGTGTTACTTTTCCAAAACAAATCATCATAACAGTCCATAATATGGACTGGATCCAGAGTCTTATAGTTTGAATTCTAGTATTTATTTCATCAGTAATGGTTCGAAACCACCACATTCTTACTCACAGTAGATATCACTAGTGGGTAAGGTCTTCCTTTCACTAAGGGTTGGGCTATAGAACTAGTTGTATTGTTTTGGGTCAAGACTTCCTTTTGTTCCTGCCTGGCTGAGGACAAAGGCTATAGCCTGAGGCTGAGTACTAGAGATAAAGCTCTTTGAGGGTAGGCAGGGCTTTTTGCCTGAGGCAAAAGTTGGGAGTGTCTTTCAAAAGCTAATTTTGGTTCTGGGAGGCTCTATTCGATTGTAAAAGTCTGAAAAATTTCTTTTCTTTAAAGTTATGTGCCTTCTACTGTGGGGGAGAAAAAAAAAACGGCTTTTTAAATTCTAGCTGGCCCCACCAGGCTTTTGCTTTTTCTAAAGATTTTAAAACTAAAAGTACGGTTTGAAATAGAACAGAGTTTAAGCCTATTTGTAGCCTAAAAAAAAATTTACTCTCCCTAATTCTACTAAATAAGTCTAGTGGCTCCTGCTTCTATTTGGCTGCTTTTAAATCTTATTCAGGTGTGCTCCTGGCCTGGCTAGGAGAACTGAGCAGTCCTTCCCAGGTGTGGCCAAGGCCTCCTACTAGGCTTATTTCTTTCCTTAAGACAAAGAGGCAACCTAGCTAAATTTTCAGGGTCCCCAGGTTTTTTGATCTCACCAATCTAGCAGCTTTATATCGACCGAAGCTCCACGGCATGCTGTGAGAAGGCTGACTTAAGGATAGGTATAAAGAAGAATTCAAGAAAATTCAGAAAGATTGAGGGATCTAGGTCCCTTCGTGGTCGCCAAAATGTAAGAATTAAAATTTAGTTATTATATTTATATATTAAAATATGTGGCCGCCAGGAATCAACAATTCAGGTTGATTCTGTAATTAAATCAGACCCAAGTCAGCATCGGGTTGAGGAGTTTATTTA
>NW_025342541.1:0-7030 GCF_016433145.1 Gracilinanus agilis | reverse complement strand
ACTAGTCCATATGAATTTTCCTAACTAAGAAAATTGAGGTGGAAAGTAGACCATTGCTGGGGATGTCTGATGAGTGGAGATAAGACCACTTCTATGGAATAATGTGGAGGTGATAATTGGATAAGACAGAGACTTTCTGGACTGGATGATGTCTATTTTTCCAGATCTAAAAGTTGATAGTTTGCTCTATGGTCATATTGTAAGACTTTTCATTTTGCCCTCATTCTTGTTCCAGCCTTGGATAAGCTCCTGCCTTTGTCTCTGTTCTCCAGGGGAGTTCACGGTGAAAGGACCACAACAACCAATTGTTGCCTTGGTGGGCAGAGAAGTCACACTCCCTTGTTATCTCCACCCCCAGTGGGATGCTACACATATGGAAGTGGTATGGTTTCATGGCCATAAATCAAGTCTGGTACATCACTACAAATATGCACAAGATTATTTGAAATACCAGCATCAGGACTATCAAGGGAGGACAGAATTTCTTCGACAGAACATTTCCCGTGGCAGTGTGGCCTTGAGGCTCCATCAAGTCCGTTCCTCCGATGAGGGGAAGTACCGGTGTTTCTTTGAAAGTCCATCACATTATCATGAAGCAGATTTCCAAGTGATTGTGACAGGTGAGTGTGTACCAGGTATTGTGGCTTCATGAGAGGCACCTCTGGGTAGGAGAGCCATGATGATATTTGCCTGAGGGGAGCAGATACAGAACTAGGCATCAGGCTAAGGGATAAAACAAGGAGAGATTGGGGGTGAGGGACGTTTGATCTTATGTTATCCCCCTCAGAGTCAGGCTGATTAAAGTGGGAATATTTGGAGGGCAAAGATGAAATTCAAGGGTCATGGAGTAAAGAGCAGTTTAGTGTAGAGACAAGTTGTTCTGGTGTAGTACCTGGGATGATTAAAACCTGCTTCATGGACACAGACAAAGAATATTTGTGGGGATGAAACCAAAAGTAGAGCATGGTGAGATTGTGATACTCAGCAGTTGGTGAAATGACCCTGGAAAAGGTGGGGGAATTAGGAAATAGTTCTGCTCATAGTCATGTATGTTGAACAATTCAATACCAATTAATTGAAAGAAACACTTTTAAGCAACAATAAAGGCAAAATTTAAAGAACTCTTAGCCTTAAGCTATGTGTGCCTCCTTGTATATGGGTATAGAATCATGATAAAAACCAGACTTTGAAGGGACCTCAAAGATCATCTAATTTAATCCTTACCTGAACAAGAATCCTCCCTATAATATCTAAAATAGAATCACAAACCATTTTCTGTGGAAGTTTTCTGATGAAGTTAAGCCTGTTACCTCCTGAAGCAGTTAATACATTTGGGCAGTTTTTTAAAAATAAGAATGAATTTCTACTGTTTCCTTCCTGAACCTTCCATCCATTGTATGTATTTGTCCACTTTTGGATCAGTCAGAACAAGGTCAATTCCTTTTTGACTTAGTAGCCCTTCATACACTTGAAGATCAAAATCACATTTTACTCAGGCCTCCTCTTCTTCTGTTTCTTCAATCTATTTTCCCAAGAAATAGAGTTCAGTACATTCATCATGCCAGTCATCCTTTCTGTGAACTTTCCTCCATTTGTTAATGCCATTTAAAAATGTGACAGAGAGGATAGGTCTAAGAAAGCAGAGCAAAGAAGCTTTTTAGCTACTGGAATCCAGAAGACCAGCCTCTGACCTAGCCTAGAAAATATGAGAGCCCCAGGAAAGTGATGCCAGTGAATGTATAAATTCAGGTTGATAAAGCAGTCTGAGTCTTTGGTGTGGAAAGAATAATGGTTAGGACAGTGTGAGTTCAGGTTGGCTAGGGGAGTGTGTGTGTGTGTGTGATTGGAACAAGTGGTCAAATGAAGCTGATTCTTTTTCTTTCTCTGACACCTTTTAATTATTTAATAAATAATTTTAAAATAAAATATAGTGTCCAGAGAATTTTTTAAACCCTTAACTTCTGTGTATTGACTCATAGGTGGAAGAGTGGTAAGGGTGGGCAATGGGGGTCAAGTGACTTGTCCAGGGTCACACAGCTGGGAAGTGTCTGAGGCTGGATTTGAACCTAGGACCTCCTGTCACATGGCCTGGCTCTCAACCTCCAGATAATTTTAATCTTAACATTGGCCAGAAAGTAATTCCAGGGTACCACTATGCTAATATTAGGAATAAGTCCAGGCAGGATTTGACAACTCCTTTGCCCATTTCCCAGTTCTGGGGTCTTGCTTCTAAGAGGGGAGCACTTGTGGCCACAAGGGAGCAGGAGCCATAATTCTTAAATTACAGTTCCAGGAAAGGGAAGAGTTGTGGTCACTAGAAAATAAGGACTTTACCTTTCTAAGACCAGAGCTCAGTCCAGAAGAATAGGGACCACATCTCTCCCTAAATCACACTATCTTGGAAGCACCAAACGCTTATAGGTGTCAATAACTAGCTGTGAAAAAGGCAGAGTGCAAAACCCTGAAGTTTGGGGCAGTGATCACTCATCCAGTTCCCTAGGTGAGCAAAGTCCAATTCAGACATGAAGTTCAAAGTTAAGAAGCAGACAGGTAAGGTGAGTAAACAACAACAAAAAATCTGAACACAAAGAGCTATTATGGTGACAGGAAAGCTCATAACACAAACTCAGAAGCCGAAAATGACATGAAAACATATGGATTATAGCTGAAAGAAAAATGCAGATTGGACACAAGCCTAATAATTCCTAGAAGAGCTAAATAAAGAGATAAAAAACAAAAAAATGATTTTAAAAAATGAAAGGTAAAGGAAGAGTTGGGAAAAGAAATTAGAGCAATGCAAGAAAATTATGAAAAAAGCCCTAAGAGCTTGTTCAAAGAGACACCAAAAATACTGAAGAAAAGAACTCCTTAAAGAACAGAATTAACCAAATAGAAAAAGATACAAAATTTTAATGAAGAAAAGAACCTCTTAACAAGTATAATTTTTTAAAGTGGAAGTTAATGACTGTGAGACATTAAGAAACAATAAAATTATTCTTTTGACTTTGTTTTATTGTTTTATATATATGTACATATATAAATATATATTAATATCAAACTATTTCATTGGAAAAAAACTACTGATCTGGAAAGAAGATAGAAATAGTTTAAGAATCATTGATCTACCTGAAAGCTACAATAAAAAAAAAGATCCCAGATATCCTATTTCAAAAAATTATACAGTAATGCTTCCCATATATCTTAGAACCAGAGGTAAAAATAGAAAGTGATAAAACGCCCCAGTCACTTCCTAAATGAAATAAAAACTTCATTGGAAATTATTGCCAATTTCCAGAGTTCCAAAATCAAGGAGAAAGGAGAAAATACTGCAAGCAGTCAGAAAGAAATAATTCAAATACAATAAACCATGGTTAGGATCATGCAAGATTTGGCAGCTTCCACATCAAAGCAGTGAATAGCTTAGCCTAAGATATTCTAGAAGATAACCAATAAAATCTACTTATTAAAACTGAATATAATCCTTCTGGGGAAAATGTATATTTATTAAAATAGAGGACTTTCAAGCACTCCTAGTAAATAGACTGAAGCTGAACAGAAAATCTGGCAGTAAAACAAAACAGAAGACTTGAGAGGCGTAAAAATATAAGCATGAGGAACTTGATAAGGTTAAACTAGTTATAGTCCAAAATGGGAAGACGATACATATAACCCCCCAAACTCGTTAAAACTGTTAGGAGTCCACTGAAACAGAAGGCATACCATGATTCTATTGTGTTGGATTAATCTAAAGAAATGGAAGACTAAGAAAGAGGGATATATTGGGAGAAGTGGAGAGGGAGAATAATATGGAAAACTATCTCACATAAAAAGAGGTAAGGAAGAATTTTTACAATGGAAGAGAAATTGTATGGAGTGGGGGAAGCAAGCAATGGTTGGCCTTCACTCTTGTTAAAGAAAGAAGAATATGCGTCCATAGTAAATTTGGTATAGAAATCCATCTTATCCAATAAGAAAGTAGTAGGGGAATGGGTTAAGTGAAAGGGAGGAGAGAAAAGAAGGAAAATAGATTAAGGGAAGCAGTGATCAGAAGCAAAACAGACTTTTGAGAAGAGACATGATGAAAAGAAGAAAAGAGTTTAAAAAGCAAACTAGGTTAAAGAGAAACACAGAGTTAGCAATTTTAACTATGAATGTGAATGGGATAAATTCAGTCATAAATAGAACTGAATATCAGAGTTTATTAATATGGAAATATGTTTTACATGACTTCAAGTATAATGTATATAATATAGCTCACCTTCTCAATGGATGGGGAAGTGGCAGGAGGAAGGGAAGGAATTTAGAATTGAAAATTTAATAAAGAATGTCAAAATATATAAAAATATGGCATAATTAAACAAAAGACTCAGACAGGGCTTAACTAGAAGTCAGTAGCAGCAGATGATTAATGTTCTATTAATATCATCCAATAAGTCATTAGCATTTTTGGCTTAATGATCAACTCATGTCAAGTCCACTCAAACCCTATCTCTCTCCAGTTGTGTCATCCTCATCATGTACTGAAACAGGTTAATAAAAAAATCCTCCAAAGTGGGTCTTTACATTCATTCCTCTATTTTTAAATTGTAGAATTGTGCTATAACTTTAACCTATCAAGAACTTTTTGTGTTCTGGTTCTGATATCTTAATATGTTCACTGGTCCTGCTAGTGCCCTCTTCATTTCCCTGAAATTATTGTGTATTTTATATAGATGTATATATAATTCTCCCTCCTCTCCACAACCCTTATTATTACATAATTTTCTTGAGGTTGGGGACTATATTGTTTTTGTCTTTGTATCCCTACCATGAATTGAATTGAAAATATGTGTCATCAACATAGAGGCATGTTGTCTGTTTTTCTCATTTCATACTATCTCAATACTAATAGATAGATGTAATAAGGGGAAATAAGATGGATAAAAAAATCCTCGTTTCTAGGAAATAACCTTAATTTTACTTTGTTCCCATTTCCTAGCCACAGGCTCTGTCCCTCACATATACATTGATGGCGTTGAAAATGAATGGTTCCGGCTAGTGTGTACATCGTCCGGATGGTACCCAGAACCTGAAGTGCAATGGAAGAATCAGCAGGAGGAGCCATTGTCAGGAGGCAGCGTAATCACAAAGAAAGTGAATGGGCTTTTCTCTGTTGAAACCTCAATTACAGTGTCTGCCAATTCCAAAAAGAACGTTTCTTGTGTCATTGGAAGCCCTCATCTAAGCCAAAAGATGGAAGCGAGTATTTCTTGGGCAGGTTAGTTCCTTCCTGAGCACTCGGGTCAACTTTGTGAACAGGCAGAATAGAGCATTTATTATAAAAGGCAGGGGAAAACTCCAGGATTTACAAGCCTTTTTTCATTCTTGTCTTATCATGTCCAAAATTCTATTTTTAAGAACCATAAGATCCTTATGAATAGATAGAAGGAATTTTAAAAATCATGCAATCTAACCCTTTTATTTTATATATGAGATACTTGAGGCTGAGTAGTAAATTGAATGTTCATAAAGAGAGTCCATAAACATTTATTAAGCACCTACTATGTGCTAGGCATTGTGCTAACTGCAAAGGAAATAACAAAGAAAGGCAAAAAACAGCCTCTCTTCTCAAGGAGTTCACATATTAACAAGGGGAGACAACATGCAAATATTTATGTACAAACAAGATATATAGTCAGTAAACTGGAGATGAACATAGAGGTGAACACTGACATGAGGAGAGCTTCATAGGTAGATTCCCCAATGTGCAGGGAATCTCTCTCTTCTTCTTTTTTTTTTAAATTTTTTTAAACCCTTAACTTCTGTGTATTGGTACATAGGTGGAAGAGTGGTAAGGGTGGGCAATGGGGGTCAAGTGACTTGCCCAGGGTCACACAGCTGGGAAGTGTCTGAGGCCAGATTTGAACCTAGGACCTCCCGTCTCTAGGCCTGGCTCTCAATCCACTGAGCTGCACAGTTGCCCCCTCTATCTCTTCTTAATACCCTTTCTTAATCAGCCAGCTCAGGTGAGAAGAGGGGCCAAATTTTTTCTGTCTTCATGGGTCATGTGCCTTCCATCACCTACTGGGTGAAGGTTATCCCCGAAGAAAAAGTCACAGGTCTCTGGCATCTTTCATCTGTCTCAAAGGACATCCTTCTGTCTGAAAGCACTCTTCCATCTATGCCAAAACAAGGTAACTTCCACTTCTTGCTGTCAACTCCATTTCCCAATTATTATGTGAAGAACTTTTGGTGCAAAGAAGAGCCACTTACTTTTTGATTTTAGGTCTGCTGCATCTGTCCTTTGAGGAAAGAGGAAGAGGGAAACTGGTGGGGAATGGGATTTCCTTCTCCTGATGTGCAGGTTTGCTCTACATCTTGAGCTTTTTGTGCTTAATCTCTACCCTTCTGAGGGATGAGGAGTAGTGAAGTAAGGACACCATCTGACCATTGACTATGCCCCTCCCATCTTTGTTGCAACTGCCTTGTGTCCAATCTCCTTGAGAAGAGTGTTGTACTCCATTCAATAATGGACATTCTCACACTCTTTACATCCCTGTGATTTTGGATCTCTTATAGATCATCTTTCAACTCCCCTCCCCCACCATCCAATTCCTTAATCCTAACCCACTTAACCATCCCCCCTTAACATTTCAACCAAATATTATCCAGCCCTTCCACCATGCCATCTGACATGCCTGTTCTATAAGCAATGAATCTATCTTCATCTTAAATCTTTTCCTCTGCTTCTATCTGTGAGACATTCCTGAAGCCTGGCTTCCCCTAGTCATCATTTCCAGTGCTTGTTGCACCTTCACTCATCCTGGGCTCACTGGCTAAAATCAGTAAGTTGAATTACTCCTTGCTCCATTTTCCAGTAACCTCTTCTTCTTTTTTTTTTTTTTTTAAATCCTTACCTTCCATCTTGGAGTCAATACTGTGTACAGGATGTGTCGGAGGCCAGATTTGAACCTAGGACCTCCCATTTTTAGGCCTGGCTCTAAATCCACTGAGCCACCCAGCTACCCTCAGTAACCTCTTTTTTTGCTCT
>NW_025342540.1:0-1748 GCF_016433145.1 Gracilinanus agilis | reverse complement strand
TGGCAAAATTGGGACATTAATGCATTGCTGGTGGAGTTGTGAACTGATCCAACCATTCTGGCTGTCAATTTGGAACTATGCTCAAAGGGTTTTAAAAAAATGCCTGCCCTATGATCCAGCCATACCATTGTTGGGTTTGTACCCCAAAGAGATCATAGATAAACAGACTTGTATGAAAATATTTATAGCTGCGCTTTTTGTGGAGGCAAAGAACTGGAAAGGTAGGGTATGTCCTTCAATTGGGGAATGGCTGAACAAATTGTGGTATATGCTGGTGATGGAATACTATTGTGCTCAAAGGAATAATAAACTAGAGGAATTCCAGGTGAACTGGAAAGACCTCCAGGAACTGATGCAGAGTGAAAGGAGCAGAGCCAGAAGAACACTGTACACAGAGACTGATATATTATGGTAAAATCGAATGTAATGGACTTCTGTACCAGGAGCAATGCAATGACACAGGACAGCTCTGAGGGATTTATGGTAAAGAACGCTACCCACATTCAGAGGAAGGGCTGTAGGAGAGGAAACATATAAGAAAAACAACTGCTTGAACTCATGGGTTGAGGTAGACATGTTTGGGGATATAGACTCAAAACTACCACACCAATGCAACTATCAACAATTTGGAAATAGGTCTTGATCAATTACACATGTTAAAACCAGTGGAAATGTGCGTTGGCCATGGGTGGGGGGAGTGCGGGGGGTGAAGGGGAAAGTAGGAGCATGAATCATGTAACCATGTTAAAAAATGAATATTAATAAATGTTTAAAAAAAAGAATTGAGACATAAAAAAAAAAAAGTCGGTTGGCCTGACTGTATAAATACCCCTGACAGCCACTTGGACTGAGACCTCAGTCCACTTCCACTCTGAATGGTCATGTGGGTAAGATAGGCTGACTTCCTTGGCCTACCTTGGTGTTTTCCAGACTCTCTACCTTAAGTAGGCTTCTTGTCTCTCTGATTGCTAAATCCTTGTGGCTTGTAATCTACTTTAATTAGCCTTTTAATCCTCTCTTTCAGTCAGGGCCTCTGCAGGCCTGGGCTAGCCTCTCCCTCTCTCTATTTCCCTTGCCTTCTACCCTTTCCTAATTGTAAATAAACTACCTTAAACCCGATCCTGACTTGGGTCTATTTTAATTATGGAATCAATCTGAATTATTGATTCCTGGTGGCCACACCTTAAATATATATCTATATAATACCTAAAAATTCCCTCTTACACTTTAGGTCTCTAGGTCTCTGGGTGGTGAAGGGAGGTAGAGAGATCTAAGAAGAAGAGGAATCTGAATATTTTCTGAAGACTGTGAGAGCTAGTGCTTCACCAAGCACTGGTAGTGAGAAAGCTGAGAGAACAAGATCGCCAACATAGCTGCATCAATAGTAGTCCCTATTCTCTGGCTTGGCTGTGGTCAGGCTGGGCCAGAGGGTTAGTGGAGAATAAAACTCTAGCTTCTACTAGATTAATAGCCTCCAGTCCTGATTGTCAACTAGTTATACATGTTAGGTTGATAGGGTCTCCAATTCCCAATCCTTGTCCTGTTTATCCTTTTCCCAATTATAGATAAAGTGAGTTTATCAAGTACCTTCTTGAGTGGTCTTTATATCACGACCCTTGGGGAGGGAGTCAACGCAGTCAGATACCAATCGTAATCCAAGGCAGATCAAACCCCTTTATTAATTTATCCAACCCCAGTTTGGACCTGAAAGGATTACCTATCCAGCTAACCTTTCAGGATCCTCCCTG
>NW_025342539.1:0-1452 GCF_016433145.1 Gracilinanus agilis | reverse complement strand
AATACAGGGTAAATACTTTTCAGACAATGATCAGAGACATTAATCTACCCCTCAACATGGGGATGGGGAAAGAAACAATCAAGCCATAGAATGGGGGCTTATCAGTATCCATCAAGATTTGCACATGGTAGGTAATGAAATGTTTTGTTTAGGGATATTCAACACATAGAAAGAGGTGGTTTCAAGATCTTCAGGAGGCCCCAAGGACAACATCAGTTCCTATTCTCAACTACTTTCATGCCTGCAGATTTCTACTATAAAAGGGAATTCTTGGTTTTCTTTGCTTAGTTAACACTTTTGTTGGCAATAACTTTGAATCAACAAAAGCTTGCACTGGATGGGAGAAGCTTGAAAACCACTTAATGAATTCACACCCTACCTAGTCTTAGGTGCTAACTCCAACAGTCAGAAATTTGTTCACACCCTCAGAAAGTGTGAACCCTCTTGAAGAGTATTCATCCCTCTTGAAGGTGTGAACTAGGTCCCACAAACACTGTCCCTTGGGCAGTACTAGATAATTTGGAAGGTGTGATTGGCCCTTACAAAAAGGGGCAGGGACAGGAAACCACCATAAAAGCCATGAAGGCAGTGTGGTAAAGGAGGTCTGGTGAGGGATTGTAGAAGAGAGTGAACTCCAAGAAGAGAGTTACTCCAAGAAGGAAAGAGTGAACTCCAAGAACAGAATCACTTCAAGAGGAAGAGGGCTTCAAAAAGAAGGTAGACTCCCTCTTTCCTCTCCATACCCCACCCCCAGTTTGGTGGCAGTTCTCTTGCAGAGTCAAGATGCCAATTGAGATTGAGTCTTCTGATGTTATACGTCTCATCATGCAGTACTTGAAGGAAAATAGTTTGCACCGAGGATTAGCTACTTTGCAGGAGGAGACAACTGTATCATTGAATACTGTGGACAGCATAGAGAATTTTGTAGCCGATGTTAACAGTGGACATTGGGATACTGTTTTGCAAGCTATACAGTTCCTGAAATTGCCAGTCAAAACACTGATTGACCTCTATGAACAGGTTATCCTGGAATTGATAGAACTTCGTGAATTGGGTACTGCCAGATCTCTTCTGAGACAGACAGACCCCATGATCTTGTTAAAACAAACTCTGCCAGAGAGATACATTCATCTTGAGAACCTCTTGGCCAGATGCTATTTTGACCCTCATGAGGCATATTCAGATGGAAGCAGCAAAGAGAAAAGAAGAGCAGCAATTGCACAGGCTTTAGCTGGAGAAGTCAGTGTTGTACCTCCATCTCGTCTTATGGCACTGTTGGGACAGGCTTTGAAGTGGCAACAGCACCAAGGTTTGCTTCCTCCTGGTATGACTATTGATTTGGTTAGAGGCAAAGCAGCTGTCAAAGATGTGGAAGAAGAGAAGTTTCCTACACAGTTAAGCAGACACATGAAGTTTGGCCAGAAATCACATGTGGAATGCGCTCAATTTTCT
>NW_025342538.1:0-1036 GCF_016433145.1 Gracilinanus agilis | reverse complement strand
GTGTCTGAGGCCAGATTTGAACCTAGGACCTCCTGTCTCTAGGCCTGGCTCTCAATCCACTGAGCTACCCAGCTGCCCACCCCCCCAAGTCTATATTGTATTAATGAGAGCCATCAAGCTGCCAAAAGTTTAATCTGGTTACACAAGATCCACAAAGGACTTCCAGATGTTAATAGAAGGAGCTGTGGCTCATCATATTGGTCAGTACAGGAACTAGACACTCAGTAAGATATTATTTTACCCATCCAAAGCCCCAGGCACTGTGGTTTAGCAAAATATATACATCCGAGACAGATTTTAACTTTAAATTATTTTTGATTAAGATATATATTCATCAGACCATCAGAAAAGAGAGAACAGTTCCTCTTTAAATCGTATTCTAACTTGTTGCTAAAGTGGAATTATATAATTAATCAGCAGAAATTTTATTATTAAGTCTTTACTTCACATACACACATGAGAAATATAACAGAGAGTGAGGATGGCCTTGGAATCAAGTAGACCTGGGTTCAAGGCCTGACTGTCAGACACTAGGCAAGTGACTTTAACTTTCCAAGGTCCTTTAGGCAGCTCTCTAAATTCCAGAGGAGTTCCTGAAAAGCATGGGTAGGAGTTTCTATATTGGGAGTTCTATACATCAATGAAATCACTGCATGTGCCAAATATATTCATCTATTAGCATGGGGGTATTTGTGTATATATGTACGTGTTTGTATGAAATGTATATATACACAGAGCCTAAGGAATAAAAGCAATAATTTTCTTTCTTCTCTTTTCTTCTCTCTATCTCTGATGAGATTCAGTCTCTCTCTCTAGGGAGCCCATTGTCCAAAAAAAGCTTATCTTTTGGCCGGACTTGCCTTAAACTTAGTTGTTCCCTATTCTGTTCCTTGCTGATAAAAGACTCCTCTTCGGACTCTCCTTGTCTTCTCTGTTCTCCCTATTTACCAGCCCTTTAAGTCTCACCCAGTCTACTTAAAAAAAAGGGGGGAAATAGCTAATTGAAGCTCCATTCTACTATTCTAAACACAATTTT
>NW_025342537.1:0-2519 GCF_016433145.1 Gracilinanus agilis | reverse complement strand
TGAATAAATTTTGGTAAAATGATTTAAAAATATGCAAGAGTTAGAAAGAAAGAGGTATATACTGTGGGAAGAGAGGGGGGAAATGTGTTATGGCAAAATTTTTCTTACATCAAAAAGGCTTGCAAGAAAGAGCTTTTATAGGGAGGGGAAAATGGAGAAGAGGTGATGGCAACCATAGCTTAAACCTTGGGATTGGTTTCAAAAAGGAAGGCTATATGTACACAGTGAATTGTGTACAGAAATGTAACATAATGGTGATCTAAGAAAAAGCAAAAACAAAAATAGACTAAATTAAAAGAGATAAACAGGCAAACCACATATTCCTAAAATATACAATGAAGCAATGTCCAAAAATTACAGCAAGTTTCTCTGAAGTCTCATTTATCAAATATATAGGGAACTAAGTCAAACTTATAAAATAATAGTTATTCCCCAATTTACACAATGAAAATGAACAGGCAATTTTAAGAATAAGAAATCAAAGCTACATACACTCATATAAAAAAGGCTCCAAATTACTATTGATTAAATTAATTTTTTTTTAATTCTGAGGTACCACTTTTCATCTATCAGAAAGGATAAATGATGGAAGGAATGAGGGAAAATAGGTCCTCTAATAAAGGATTAGTGGAGTTATGATCCAGTCAATCAATTCTGGAAAACAATTGGGAAATATTTCCAAAAGGCTATTAAACTGGGGATACCATTTGACCCCTTAAGCACCGCTAAGTCTGTAGCACAAAGAGACCAAAGAAAAAAGGAAAAAAAGTACTTACATATACAAAAACATTTACAGTAATTCTTCTGTGGTGGCAAAGAATTGGAAATTGAGAGAATATCTATCAACTAGGAAATAGCTGAACAAATACTAGCATATGATTAAAATGGAATACAACTGAGCTATAAGAAGTGATGAGGGGAAAAAAAAAACAACAACATGGGAAAATCTATATGAACAGAAAATATATGAAGAAAAGTGAAGTGAGAAGAACTAGAACAGTGGTTCCCAAACTTTTTTGGCCTACTGCCCCCTTTCCAGAAAAAATATTACTTCGCTCCCCTGGAAATTAATTTTTAAAAATTTTAATAGCAATTAATAGGAAAGATAAATGCACCTATGGCCATTACTGCCCCTCTGGATCGCTGCAGCACCCACCAGGGGGCGGTGGCACCCACTTTGGGAATCACTGAACTAGAATATCATTCCACACAATGGTGATCAGTTATGAAAAGCTTGGCTATTATGATCAGTACAATGATTTAAGATAATTCCAAAGCACTCACAATGAAAAAGTGCTATCCAAATGTAGGAAGAAAGAAATGATAAATACTGGGTACAAATTGAAATATAACTTTCTCTCTTTTTTGTAGTTATTGCTTTTTTGGAGTTGATATGGCTAACATGAATATATGTTTTACAATATTTCACATTTATGATTAATATGATTTTACTTCCCTTCCCAGTGAATGAGGAAGGGGTGGGAGAGATGGAAAAAATTAAAAACCCATTTGAAAAATAGGATAATTTTTAAAACAAATAAATAATAAATATATTATTTTTAAAAGGTATCTGCCTTTTAAACTATAAAGTTCTCAAGAAATGTTACTTAAGCTCTGCTACCCTTGACTTTATGGGTTATTTAGACTAATCACAGCAGACGCTTTTCTTGGGACTGCTCAGGAGGCAGTGAGTAAATTCTGATTTGTCACTCACTCTAGCACATGTGGGGCATGGACCTCCCAACTTGTGAGTTAAGTGGAGATGTTTTCACCTTTGGTGATTAAATCTAAAGATAGACAAAGTAGATTTAATCTCATTATCCCAATATATACATATACATATATGTACAAATATATATATACATACATACATATACATACATACATAGATACTTCTCAGCTTTTAGGTAAAAATGTCTTGGTACTTATTGAGAAACTCTTATTATTAATCTAGGAAGGTACAAGAAGTGACACAAAAGCTCCTTTAAAAGAGAGCTCAGTGAGCTCAGCCTCCTCTCTTCTGGTTCGTGAACGGGACCTGAAGGAGCTCTTCTAGTTTGTGTCCAGGACTTGGAGGAGCTCTGGATCTGGTAAGACTGTTCTTAAATCTTTCCTTTGGAATTCCACATGGTGAGTGTAAAGACTGAATCTTCCTGAACTTCTCTTAAGGAACTTTCCTTTCAAAGAGACTCTGTGACTGAAGCTTTTGCTTCATATGACTCCGGGGCCTTTGGGCCTTGGCCCTCTGCTCAAGGCTTGGCCTTTTCCAATTGAGGACTAGTTATATCTGTTTGGGTTAAACCAGGGACCAAAGTGATTTATTAGTTTGTCAGGTTAATTATCTTACTTTATCCTCTCTCTAAATTTCTTACTTCCTCTCTCTTTTCTCACTTATAAATAAACTTCCATAAAAGTCATTTTGACTGAAATTCTTCTTTAATTGGGAATTGATAAGTATTTAATTCCCTGGGGACCAAACCTTTTAATATATTCAACCAAAAAACCCCTTTTTAACCCTT
>NW_025342536.1:0-1419 GCF_016433145.1 Gracilinanus agilis | reverse complement strand
AGGAAAGTGATAAATGTTGGAGGAAATGTGGCAAAATTGGAACACTAACACACTTTTAGTGGAGTTGTGAATTGATCCAACCATTCTGGAGGGCAATTTGGAATTATGCCCAAAAACCAAATGGTTTTTTAAAAGAATGACTGCTCTTTGACCCAGCCATACCATTGCTCGGTTTGTACCCAAAGAGATAATAAGGAAAAAGATTTGTACAAAAATATTTATAGCCATGCTCTTTGTGGTGGTAAAAAATTGGAAAATGAGGAATTCCATGTGAACTGGAAAGACCTCCAGGAATTGATGCAGTGCCAAAGGAGCAAACTCAGGAGAATAGTATACACAGAGACTGATACATTATGGCACAATCCAATGTAATAGACTTTTCTACTAGCAGAAATGCAATGACCCAGGACAATCCAGCGGAACTCATGAGAAAGAATACAATCCACATCCAGAGAAAGGACTGTGGGAGCAGAAACATGGAAGAAAAACATATGATTGATCCTGTATTTTGATGGAGATATGATTATCACTCTATTGCACATACGAATAACATAGAAACAGGTTTTGAACAATGACACATGTATTACCCAGTGGGACTGCTTGTCGGTCCCCAACGTGGTGAGGGAAGAGGGATGGGAAAATCATGAATCATGAAACCATGGGAAAATATTCTAAAAAAATTTTAAAGAAAGTTATTAGATGCTTAGAAGAAGTTTTTTTAAAGCAGGGAAGGAAATTTGAGGAGAAATCACTTTGACCTAATTGGATCAGGGGAAAACAAAGAATCAAAAGTCTGAATAACCCAAGTTCAATGTAAAGATCCATTGTGAGCACAAGTAGTCTGCAGCACATTACCAATGATAACTTTCATACAAGACATGGTATAGAACCATTATTAGGTTTATATCCCAAAGAGATAAAAGACAAAAAAGGAAAGAGCCTTATAAGTACAAAAATATTTAAAGCAACTTTTTTGAGGGGTGCAAAGAATGAAAAAGTGAGGGGATACCCATCCTTTGAAGAATGGCTAAGTAAGTTGTTGTTTATGATTTTAAGGGAATACTATTGTGCTGTAAGAAAATAAATGGTATAAAAATATCATCAATGATATGTGCAACCAGAAAAGAAGATGTAGTCAGTCATGTAATGAAGACAAAGTTTAAGAGCAAGACAGCTCAGTGGTTGCTATCCATCAAATAGGTGTTGTGTTTTTTTTAATTCATTCATTGATACCCCTTGTTTTACACCATTTATTTCCAGGGATGTCTCGAACCAACTCACCAAACCCACATGTATTCTCCCCTAACTCATAAGAAAGAAAAAAGTTCAACAAAACAGCCAATATTGTAAATATATCTGTCAATTAGTTAACAAGACCTAAGCATTTACTATATGTCAGGCTTTCTACTAACTGCTGAA
>NW_025342535.1:0-1399 GCF_016433145.1 Gracilinanus agilis | reverse complement strand
TTCAATGTGAGTATGTTTAAGTATTATCCATCACTGCCCTCATCCTCCTCTCCATTTTCATAGTATTCCCTTATCAAAAACTTTCTGTGGTATAAGTTATTCCATTTTGCTTTTCTCTTCGCATTTCTCTAAGTGCAAACCTCTTTTTCAGCTCTAGATTTTTTTGCAGTTCATCCTAAACAGCTTAATACCATGCCCTCTGTCTACATATACTTTTTGTAATGATAATGATAAAAAGAAAGTTTAAGGGTTACAAATATCATATTTCCATATAGGAATGTAAACAATTTGACCTCATTAAAGCCCTAAAGTTTTTTTTTCTTTTTCTTATTCATCTTTTTATGCTTCTCTTGAATGATGTATTTGGACATCAGATTTTCAGTTGCAATCTGATCTCTTCTTCAGGAATGCTTGGAAATCTTCTATTTTACTAAATGACCATACTTTCCCCTGAAAGAATATAGTCAGTTTCAATGGGTCGGTGATTCTTGATTGCAAATCCTAACCCTTTGCCTTTTGGAATATCGTATTCCTAACTTTCTTGTTTTTCAATGTGGAAGCTGCAAGATCCTGTGTATTTCTGACTGGGGCTCCCTGATATCCTAATTGTTTCATTCTGGGTGCTTGTAGTATGTTCTTTTTCGCCTGGGAGATCTTGAAATTTGCTATAATATTTCTTTCAGTTGCCATTTGGGGATTTATGCAGGAGGTGATCTGCAGATTCTTTCAACGTCTATTTTACCCTCTTCACAAATATCAGGGAAATCACTTAAGAAAACAATTCCATAAAAACTAGGAATTGCCACATGGAAATAGAGGCATAAAAATACAGGAACGAAAGTAACTACCAAAAGACTAGAATAAACCAAGTGGAAATAGAGGCAAAAAAGCCACTGAAGAAAACATTATTTTAAAGAGTAGAATTGCCCAAATGGAAAAGGAAACACAAAATCTTGAGGAAGAAAATAAATTCCTTACATTAGAATTGGGCAAATGAAACTAAAAATGCATAAGACATCAGAAAACAATAAGAAAAAATCAAAAGAATGAGAAAAATAGAAAAAATCTGAAATGCCTTATTGGCAAATTAACTGACATGGAAAATTGATCCAGGAAAGATCATTTTTTAATGTAAACCTTGATTAAGAAAAAAGCCTAGATACCACATTGTAAGAAATCATTAAGAAAAACTGCTATGATATTCTCAAACATGAGGAGAAGATAGAAGTGGAAAGGATCCACTGTTCTCCTCCTTGAAATATACCTCAAAATAAATATCCCAGGACTATTATAGCCAAATTCCAGAGCTCCCAGGCCATGCAAAAAGTATGACAAGAAGTCAGAAGGAAAAATTTCAGATGTCATGGTGGCACAGTCAGGATTACATAAGACCTGGCAG
>NW_025342534.1:0-1101 GCF_016433145.1 Gracilinanus agilis | reverse complement strand
GGATCTCGAGCTCAGGCTTGGACTGTGAGTGGGGACCCTGTGCAGACGGGAGCACAGCTGTGGAAGCAGCGCCCCAAGACTGCTGAAGGAGCCTCAGGCAGAGGGGAAGACCAGGGACAACCAGGAGGCTCAACCCCAAGAACAATGGGACCTGAGAACTCAGGAGCCTAAACAGCACAGACAGACCCTGAGTGTGAGGATAAAGCTCAGAAGGCACTGGGCTAACAACAATGGCAAGCCAAAATTGGGAAACCCAGAAGAGAAAGATTATCAAGAAGAACTCTGGAACACTTGACAACGTTTATACAGAGAAAATCCAGACAACAGAGGAGGACAAACAAGTAATCAGATCCAAACCTTCCCAAAACAATGAAAACTGGTCACAAGCTATAGCAGAGTTCAAATCAGAGATATTGAGAAAGATGGAAGAGATCTGGCAAGAAAATAACAGTTTAAAAGGCAGAATTTTGCAATTGGAAAGTGGGGCTCAGAAATCAAATGAACTGATAAGCAAATTGAACACCAGAAATGACCAGATTGAAAAGGAAAAACCAAAAGATTATAGCCAAAATCCAAAAGCTTATAGCTGAAAACCAATCCCTAAAGGCTAGAATTGAGCAATTAGAAGCTAATGATCTCTCAAGACAGCAAGAACAAATAAAACAAAGTCAAAAGACCAATAAAACAGAAGGAAACATGAACTATCTCAATGAGAAAGTAACAGACCAAGAAAACCGGTCTAAAAGAGACAATTTGAGAATCATTGGTCTTCCAGAAAAAGCAGAAATTAATAGAAACTTGGACTCCATACTAAAATTATTCAGCAAAATTGCCCGGAAGTTCTATAACAAGAGGGCAATATAGACATTGAAAGGATCCATAGATCACCCTCTACACTAGATCCAGAAAAGTCAACCCCAGGAATATAATAGCCAAATTCTAGAGCTTCCAAGTAAAAGAAAAAATCTTACAAGAAGCCAGAAAGAGACAATTCAAATATCAAGGAGCACCAATCAGGATCACGCAGGATCTGGCAGCCTCCACGCTAAAAGAACTCAAGGCTTGGAATATGATATTCAGAAAGGCAAGAGAGCTAGGCCT
>NW_025342533.1:0-1058 GCF_016433145.1 Gracilinanus agilis | reverse complement strand
GCTGGGTGGCTCTTCACCTTCCTCTGTTTGCCTGTTTCTTCATCTGTAAAGTAAATAATAATTGCAACTACCACCCTGAGTTGTGAAGATCGAATGAGATCATAGTTGTAAAGCACTAATCATGGTGACTGGCACATAGTAAAAGCTACATAAATGTTAGCTATTGTCATTATTTAATCCAATAAATATTTATTAAGTATCTGCTATGTGCCAGATACTACACTAAGTAATCAAAAACAATTACTAAAAAGAGAGACAGTTGCTGCTTTCAGGGAGCTTGCAATCTAAGGTAGATGGGGGAGTCAACACACAAAAGGAGTCAGGGAAGTGCCTGTGCCACTGAAACCAGGCAGTGCAGCAGATGCAAACTAGAATAATCTGAGAGATTTGCCCTCTATAAAAGAAGGCATTGTGGTTCCAGGTTAAGATGGCGGCAGAGTAAGAAGCAGCTCTTAACCTCTCCTGGCCAAAACACACAAAACTCCTCAAGGGGACATAAAAACAAGTCCAGACGAACGGAGGAACCCCACAACAGGGCACAGCGTGGAAGGTACGTGGAATCGAGACATTTCCATGCTATAAAGGGGTGAAACAGCTCTCACTAAATCGCAGGCTGAGCAACCACCCCACCCCCACCCCCTCCACACACACCACCTATAGCGCCAAAGCCAGCTAAAAAGAAATAGAGCAAGTTTGGGGCACCCATCGAGTCATTGGCAGCTCCGGGGCCTGTTCCTGAGAGCAGTAAGATTTAGGACCCCAAAAAGCTAACGAACGCACACAAAATCTGAGCGAGGGAGCAGGATGCCGAGAGCAGACGCAGGACGCAGAGCGTGGGCTCAGAGCGCAGGCAAGGGCAGAGGCATGGGTGGAGGCAGACACAGCCACAAGCTAAAGCTCTGAAACCCTGAGTGGGGAACCAGTGCAGACGGGTATACAATTGTGGAAGCAGCGCCCTGAGAATTGTAAAGAAACCTCCGGCAGAGGATCAAGCAAGGGGGTCCACCAGGGGGCTTGACTGCGGACAGACCCTGAGCGCGAGGATAAACCTGAGAAGC
>NW_025342532.1:0-3785 GCF_016433145.1 Gracilinanus agilis | reverse complement strand
AACGTGTCGAAGGTGCTCCGCTTGGTGTGGGTCTGGTCGAAGTTGAACTTGCCCCCGAAGAGCTGCATCCCCAGGAGGGAGAAGATGATGAGGAAGAGGAAGAGCAGCAGGAGCAAGGAGGCGATGGACTTCATGGAGTTGAGAAGGGAGGCCACCAGGTTGCTGAGGGACGCCCAGTGCCTGTGGGGAGCGGCAGAGAGCCCGAGAGAGGCTCTGGGTGAGCGGCGAGCTCAGGGGCTCGGTGCCGTCAGTTCGGGGTTCGAGCCGGAACAGTGCCAACGGCCGAGGGGTAGGGTTGGGCGTCGCCGGGGCCGCTAGGCACAAGGCAGAAAAACCCCGCGATTCCCATCCCGAGCTGGGGCCCTCCTCGAGGCGGGAAGTCGGGAAATCCAGGAGAGCCCCAGCAGCTGGGCCAGAGGGCCACCCAACAGCCGGCTCACCTGAACAGCACGGGGGCCCTGGCCCGCTTCCTCCCCCATTCCGCTGGCTCCCCGTCTCCCCCTGGGCCAGACCCTTTGTGCCCCAAGGCCGCTGGCCGTCGCTTGGCACCGGGCCCGGCCGGCTCGCCAAAGGAAGGCTCCCACCACCCGACTGCCACGTGGCGGCAGCCTCTCCTGCCACTCGGCCCAAGTTCTCTCCCCGGGGACGGCCCGCCCGGCCCCCTCCTTGTCTCGGACCTGGTCACCTTGAAGATCCTCAGGAGCCGCACGCAGCGCAGCACCGAGATACCCAACGACTGCATGGCCCCCGCCTCCACCAGGGTGGTCTCCAGGATGCCCCCGCACACCACGAAGCAATCAAAGCGGTTGAAGAAGGAGGCAGCGTAGGCGGTCGGGCCGAGGCCGTAGAGCTTCAGCAGCATCTCCACGGTGAACAGGAGCAGCAGGACCTTGTTGGCGGATTCTGGGGGCCAGAGGATCCCGAGATGCAGAGCAGCGGCAGCGGCGTCCCGGCACTCCGCCGGGCGGGGCACCGGGGAGGCCGCAGCGGGAGGCCCTCTCACCTTGGGTCTGGGTGAGCCACAGGGGCTGCCCGTGGTGCTCCGAAGCGATGGTCAGCGTGTTCAAGAAGACGAGCAGCAGGACCAGCCAGTAACAGGCCACGGATTTCACTGCGTGGCGGCAGCGGGCCCTGAGGGCCCTGTTGGCCCTGCGAAGCCTGCGACTGGAGGGGGCGGGGGAGGACTTGTGGGATTCCTTCCTCAGTGGTAGGGCGGAAGGCCAGCTAAGCTCGCCTCTCCACTCCACAAGGAAGGAAACGGATGCTGAAGGAGGTCCGATGATGTGGTTGCCAAGCTCAGACTCTTTAGAGGAACCGGGGACCCCTGACCTGCAACTTAGCGCTGGCTCCCTCTCTTCAACTTGCCCAGTGCCAGTCAGAGTGGCACCTTCTCCCTGCCCGGCAGGGTGCGTGGGCCGCTGTCCTCGTACTCCCTGCACTCTCCCATCAGAGGAGTTCGGGCCGGCGGCATCGTTTGCAGGTCCGCCCCCCCCCCCACGCCCTGGCTCTGGCCGAGCGGCTGTTCCGCGTCTTCCAAAAGCAGCCCCGTCCCCTTCCGGATCACCCGCTCTGCCATGCCGAGAGGCTTGGGGACCCCCCCCCCGGGCCTAATCTAGGAGCCAGCGCGCCCTCCTCGGCCTCGTCTGCACGTGGGCTCCTTCCTCGGCCCTCCTTCTCTGAAGCCTCCTGTGGCCGAAGCCCCGAGACCTTCTCTGGGAAGCTGCGGGGTGGGCCGCGGGCAGTCCCGGGGCCCCCTGGGCTCTGCCCACAAACTTACCATATCCTGGTCTTCAGTATCTTGGCCCTGCAGGATGGAATGGAAGGAGGAGGGGGCTGAGGCATTCTGGGAGAGGGGAGGGACGCCCCCCCGCCCCCCGCCGCCGCCGGCGGCAGCCGAAGGGCACTCACAGGTTCCTGCCGCACGGGTTCCCGGCCTCTTCATCTTCCTCGGCCCCGGCCTCTACCGTCATCGAGCCTGTGTCACTAGCTGGAAGCAAAGGGGGAAGGGGAGAATGTGAACAGGAGAGGCCCGCAGCCGGCCTAGGTCCCTGGGTCTCCCCCAGGGTGTCCCACCCCCAAGGCCATACCGTGGCTGCTGGTTGAGTGACTGAACCACCTCAGCTGACTTCGGTTCTTGTGCACCATCTCGGCCAGTGTCACGCCTGCAGGGAGAGGCAGGTGGAAGGGGGCTCTCCATCTCCCCACCCCAGGCGGTCTCCGGGGCCTGGGCTCGGGGCAGGGCCTGGGAATCCCTCCCCGCCCCCACCCTCCATACGTTGGGGAGGCCTCCCGGGGGCCGGGCCCTCTTCCTCGGCCTCGGCTTCTGCCTCCTCCTGGTCCCGGAAGCCCAGCTCCTCCGCCTGGGTGAGCCACTCCAGGTAGCCTCTTAGGTCTTCTTCCATCTGCTGCTTTTCCCGCAGCTTCTGGAAGTCTCCTCGGGCCTTGGCCTTCTCTCTTTCCTTGGAGAACTCCCTGAGAACGCACCGGCAGAGCTCTGAGGCGAGGGGAGGCTGGCCGGGGGGGCGCGCCCCCATCCCCCATCGCCAGCCACCTTCGGGCCCCGAACCATTCCCGAGGCTCACCCACTCAGGACGCCCAGTACGAGGTTGAGGACGAAGAAGGAGCCGAAGATGACCAAGCTGACGAAGTAGAGCCAGGGGAGCTCGTACCCCATGGCGTCCTGCACCTGGAGAAGGAAGGAGGGCCGGGTGGCCTGAGAGCCCTGGGGCTCGAGGGGCCCCCAGGGACAGAGGAGGACGCCGGCGTACCCAGTAGAGCACGTCGGTCCAGCCCTCCATGGTGACGCACTGGAAGACGGTCAGCATGGCAAAGAAGAAGTTGTCGAAGTTGGTGATGCCCCCGTTGGGCCCTGCCCATCGGCCCCGACACTCGGTGTGGTTACCCAGGCACTGCCGACCAGAGGAGCCCGGCGGGGCGCAGGGGGAGGGGTCCTCCTCAGCCTCCAGGTCTAGCCGGGAGAGAGGAGCCAGGTGTGTGCGGGGCCCCTCCCGTGTGCCCATATGGCCCCGTTCCCCGTTTATGGCAGTGGGCCGGCAGCACCACTTTACAGTCGAGCGCACTGAAGCGGACGGAGGTTGGGGGACTCGTCCCGACTCCCAGGCCGCCGGAAAGCCCCTGAACTCACCCGAGCCCCGGAGGAAACAGGTCTTGTGCATGCGGCCCAGGAAGAGCTCCAGGCCTATGACTGCGTAGATCATGATGACGAAAAGCACCAGGAGGGCGATGTGCAGCAGAGGCACCAGGGCCTTCAGAATGGAGTTGAGCACGATGTGCAGACCTGGGGGGAGGGGAAGTCTCTGGGCCTCCTCCCACCCCACCCAGCCTGGCCACTTGCTCGGGAGCTGAGGCTCTTTAACGGGCAACTTGGAGGCCACCTTCCCGGAGGGAGCCCAGCGATCGCCTCCTGGGAGCTCCTCTGTCTCGCGGACTCCGCTCGTGCCTCTGCCTGAGGCCCTTCCTTCTCTTCGGCCCAGCTGACCCCTGCTCCCCCGCCTCCCTCCCTCGGGAGCCCTGAACTCACTGGGTACCCCCGATACCAGCCGGAGGGGTCTCAGGACCCTGAACGCCCTCAGGGCCTTGACGTCAAATCCTCCAGGCTTCCCTGCGGCATGGGAGGCATCCCCTGGGCGCGGAGGGCCTTGCTCCAGGAGCACACTGAAGAGCCTGCGAGGGGGTTGTGGCTTCATCAGGAGAGGCGCCCGAGCTGGGGCTGTCCCCCGTGCTCTGGGGCCCAGGGACCCCTTGGGGAGGCGGGGAGCCGGGGG
>NW_025342531.1:0-2131 GCF_016433145.1 Gracilinanus agilis | reverse complement strand
TGTCCCACAAGCCTGTAGTAGCAATTATGCACTTACCCAAAGAGCAGCCAGGACTACAGAAAATTGTCACACTATGAAAGACAAAAAAAGGACTAGATTTTAGCAGCAAATGGGAAATAGCTTTCCATGGTCTGATTTTAACCTTTTTTCTCAGGGGTAGAGGAGCCAAGATTGTAGCCAAACTTTAGTACTTATTGGAATGTGGCACGGGGAAGACCTACGTCTGATGTATGTCAAACAGCCACAACCTTGAACCTCAAATAAGTTCAAGTCCTATGTCTTGATGCAGAATCTCATTAATCCCACTGGGATTTGTTGGTCTCTTTGACCTTGTTTTCAATGGCACTGTGCAGGTTAACTTTGTGCTCCCTGGCACTGTGCAGTGGCTCTTTTGTGATCCCTTCTCCTGGAATCAGTCACAATTATTAAGCAAAGTCCCATCATATTTAACAACCAATGGCAGGTTTCCAATGTCTAAAGCTTTTGGGTATGCATTAACATTAGATATAATGGACATTTTAAACTTACCCCAGTGCAAAAAAAAAAAACTATTAATACTGGTAACATATGCTTCAAGTACAAAAAAATGAGAGGAAAAGGAGACCTCAAATACTGTATTGCACATATAAGGGAAAACAATAAAAATTTTTTTTAAATTAAAAATACATAGTTTACAATCAGTGACACACTGTGTTTGCCAAGGGGAAGCAGAATACAAAGTTTTCTCACTGAAAATGAGATCCATTTCCTTGTTAGCTTGGCCATGATCCACAGTGTGAATACAAATGATTTTTACTAAGTAACAGCTTTATAAAACAGTAATACAGCAGGTAATGCACATTTAAAGAAGTACCAAAATTCCACCAAATGACAAAAACACATTTAATGACAATAGCAAATAAATCCACTGTCATTACGATTCACGTAAGACTGTAGCCACTTCCTGTGTGACATTAAAAAAAAAACTATGAAGCCCTGGATAATTGTCACAAGTTCTACAAATCTAGCTAATCTTTCAACCTTGGTAAAGATATTTTTAGCAAAGTCTATTATTGCCATCATTCCAAAACTTGGTAGAGGAGCCCAGAAAAAACACAAACCTCTATACTGCTGATGAAAGCCTTTTGAGTCTAAAACATAACCAAGAATCTAGACCATTCTAGTGGAAGGTTAGAGTAAGCTGAAGAGTAAAAATATAAAAAACCATCTAGGAGTTACAAAGCTCCATTGGAAAATACTTCCCACCTCCTGGATGAGATTATAATGCGTTACAGGGTAACCAAGCCACTTTGGAAACCTCCCTCCTCTGGTATGAGACTATAACAGCATAAAAGATATGTTTTTATATATCCCATCCATTGCAATGTTGAGGCGAGGACTACAATAGTAAAAATCACTTCGGTTGTTTCATCCATTACATTTTTTAATAAAAGCAGAGATGGGGAATACAATAGTGCTATTGCATTTCACTTCAACTACTAAATGAACCCTTACCTTTTGTTACAAACAACTCAAAGGCAGGCAAATGATCAGTCAATGGTGGCCCTAAATACCTGAAAATCACTTCTGAATACACTTTAAAATGAATTTAAAGTTTTAGGTCATTAAATATTCCAAAGGTTGTATACAGGCTGTAACCAGTTTGATGGAGTCCATCCTATCATCATCTATGTGACAATTAACAAAGGCAAAAATGAACAAAAGGCCATTAAGGCAACATGTGACCTCGATGGATCTGGTTACAAACCCAGCATCCCTAAGGACCTAAGGTTTTATCACAGAAAAGGGTCTGTGCAAGTAGACTATGGGCTTTTACAATGGTATTTTATCCAGTACAGTCATGGGGAGGGGTACAAATAAAGACAATGTAACAGCATATATAGCTGATGGCCAAAACCCAGTAGCTGAAAATGACTTAGTGTAACAGAAGGTATTAGATTAGATTTAAATTCTATGTGAATTTAAAAAACAAAACAAACTTAAATTTTAAAATAAACAATTAGTAAATACATTATATGTGACAGGATACAGGCACTGAATTTAAGAGTCTTTTCTTCAATTCCAATAGCTGTGTTATAGAGACTTCTTCACTATTTGGAGGGGAATAAACTCAAACAATTAACATCAAAAA